>NC_068985.1:113259971-113266163 GCF_001194135.2 Octopus bimaculoides
TATATATATTTATATATATATATATATATACACAAACACACACATATACACTCACGCTGTCTACTTCATGTGAATATATTTATATACAGATATACATATACATACCCAAACAACCACACACAGATATTTACTCAAAGATGTATGCATGCCGCCGTACACATACTCCGATGATCACAAATACATGCATTCACATATGTACAGACAACATATATATATTTGTGTGTGTGCGTGTGTGTGTGTGTATGGATGTGTGTGTGTATGGATGTGTGTATATATATATATATATATATATTTATATATATTTATATATATATATTTGCATATATAGACATACATGCATACAAACATACATACATAGTAATCTCACATACACATACACACACACACGCGCGCGCCCACACACACGCACGCCCACACACACGCGCGTCCACACACACACACACAAGCTAACTGGTACATACTACAGCAGACATGTGCGCATTCAAGTGTTAGTCAATGGTTTTGCGTGTCTTCTCGTTTCTCCAGTTCCCCGTTTCGCACCTCCTCGGCCATTATTATTTAAACTTCGCTCATGGGAATCCGTGAATATGGCACCAATATGGAATGTTAGCATGAATGAATAACATTTGTATGGCAAATCATATTTTTCCACCAGCCATGAATATGTATGCCATTTATGATTATATTTGCGTATGTGCGTGTATGTGTGAATGTGTATGCGTTCGTGTGTGTGCGGGGGCGCGCGTGTATGTGTGTGTGTGTGTTTGTGCGTTTGTGTGTGTGTCTGTGTGTGTGTGTACATGTGTGAATCTCGTCCTGGTAAAATATATTTAGCTCCATAATTACTTATCGCTCCAAAGACTCATTTCCTTGCCATTTCAACCAAAATCGACATGATACCTAATATTAATTCTTTCCGCTAAAAACTAACTCCTTATATTCATATTGGAAAGAAAGAGAGTGAAGCAAGATGTTGTGACGTTCATACTTTACATCCAGAGCTCGGAAGGTATAAGTGAAACGAAATGGTTTTGAAATCAAATCAAAAACTAGGTCAGTTTCTTGTCTCGATTACAAATTTCCTCGATTCTAACTCTGAGTCACCCTAATAAATTTGCTGCCTTGTGGGAACGGGTGCTGAAAAATTCCTGGCATTGGGTAAAAGAAATTACATGTGGATCAGTTAATTACGATTTTATTCAACATATTCTCATCTCAGATTCACACAATTATTGTAGCGGTCCTTCAGTTTTTCTAATCCCTGTAAAAGAATTCGGAAGGTTGGACCTCCGGCTAGGCCTTTCGCGAAACCCTGAGAGCCAACAATTTTCAGCACCTCCCCGTAACTGTATACATGTCCATAGTACTGGAACTGTGATCTCTCAATGCGGAGAAATTGCGGTTCAGCAGGGAGAGATTCCCTGGTCATTGAATTACACACCCTTTCGAGTAACGTTGCACCAGTAATCCATCGGAGAAACCCCACGTTAACCCCTTGTATTCACAGTCATACTCTTTCAGTCATTATTCAACATTCTGAACTATAGGTGAATGTTGGCACGGAATTGAATTCAAGATGGACAAATTTTCTGAGGATTGAGTGCTAGAAACAGCGCATTATTGTGTTAGCATCTGCAATTCAATCATCCAATTGAACCACCCGCTTTCCATCATTCATGAATACTGCCGCGAGATACTTAAATTTTTCCACTTGTCTCAGTGACTATGCAGAGTGCACTGGAAGCACTCCCTTGAGAGGGATCATGCCGCGTTCTTCGCAACACTAATTCTTGGGATTTGAATGGCGCTTGAAAGACTAGGCTCGCCAGACGAATTCTTCAAGCCGAGCCAACCGGCAGGAGACCTACAGATCGACCAAGGATGGGACGGCTGGATAATATCTACAGTCTAAGTTGGTAATGTTTGGGAATCTAGTTGGACAGTGCAAAGACAGTTACTTCTGATTGAACACCATGGGGAAGTTGCCTGGGAAGTCTATCCACTCACCTTCCCTGGAATAGTGAACGGAGAAAATGGATGGATGGATGTACGGATGGTAGCAGTACGCAAATCCTGTATTTTCTTTTTAAAAGGAGGACGGAACTGCGTTGTAGAGTTAATGTTTTCCGCAAGGCTACTTCACTGCATCGGCTTAATCTTTTGACCAGCTTTCTGCCTTGCCTTGCTACGGACACTCAACTCTTTGATGGAATCGCAGGGATTTCATAAACTCCTTGATGTAATCATTATATAGAGCGTGTTTTCGACACGTGATGATCTGGTAGAGCCATTCTTCTCCAGGTCAGACTAAATCTGACGTCTTCCAAAAAGAGAGAGACAGACAATCAAAAAGTAACAGAGAATGAGAAAATAGAAGAATCAAATTCAGTACTTGACTGGTACTTCATTTATCGACCGCGAAATGTTGAAAGTCATAGCTGATCTTGGCGTGATTTGAACTCCGTGCCTATAGAACGTATGATTAAAACCAATATTTTCCGAAAAGAGAGAGAGACAGAGAAAAGGAGGGAGTGAGAAAAATAGAAGAATCAACTTCAGTGAAGAACTGGTACTTTATTTTATCGACTCCGAAAAAATGAAAATAAAGTTGATCATGGTGAGATTTGAAATCTTCACATACAGAGCAGAACAAAATCGCAGAGTAATTTATCATGAGCACTAACGATTTTCCGTAGTCATAGCACCACCAAAAGTTCCACTCTGTTATATGTATTCCGAGTAGAGCTCTGGTCAAAGGATAACTTCCCCTCACCAATTCCGTGGAGCTTACCTTCTTTGATTAAACTGCGTGACTGTGAGGTTAAGAAGCTTGCTTCACAACCATGCGTGTGGTCTTAGGTTAAGCCACACTGCATATCAGCTGGCGAATACATTTCGTAGACAGACTGAAAGAAGCCCGTTGTATACACACACACACACACACACATACGCACACACACACACACACACACACATATATGAGTGTGCGTGTGTTACCTACCACTAATTGATAATCGATGCTGGTTTGTTTACATCCTCGTAACATGACGGTTCATCACAAGAATTCGACAGAATTATCAGGCTTTAAATATAAGTCCTAGGGTTGACTTGTTCGACGAAATTCTTCAAGTCGGTGCCCCAGCATGACCGCGGTTCAAGTAAAAGATAAAAGACAAAACAAAAAAGCATTAAAAACGGGGAAACAGAAATAGGAATGGACCTAGAAATCACAACAAATGATAAATAAATATTGATTTGTCTTGATTAGATTTGATACTGAAAGAGAGAACAAGCACATTCAATTGAATCAACTCCTACAGACATTACGATATTTTACGTGCTGGATTTGTTCGCTCGGGAAAGATGAAAGATAAGAGAAATCCTTGTTGGGTTTTGATGACTAATAAAATATTTAAATAGCTACGGTAAAACACGCAGGCTGCATACTGCCCTAATTTTCTTCTGCCCAATAAATTGGTAACTAAATATCCTTCATTTCGTTCATAATCACCAGACTGGCTCGACATCAAAAACAAAAAAAAGAAAAAAAAGAAAAAAAGCTAAATACAACTAACAACAATTTGTTAGAAGACTGGCTGTAGGCTGTGTCAGCAAATAAACAGTTGATAAAGTTTACAAAATCCTACTATATAATTCATAATGAATTAAAAGCAGCGCTAGTGTTGTAAACATTATCGACCGCATATACTCAACATGTGTTTTGTTTGTTCGCCGGTTCACTGCCTTATGACGTCTGGGGGTCGACTCCATAATAACGCTGAGAGTTAAACACCTGGCATACCGTGGCATACCACCAAATAGTTCTTACACTATTTGTATATAGTCAGAGATGGGCGGTTTGATTCGTCCTCTGTTCGATTGAGGTACGTGATGTTGATAAGCCACGATTTGGCAAAATGCCAGTTTTCATTACTCCTGAATTCGCCTTCTTGCCTGTCTAAGACTTACATGTGTTTTAACGCCCAGCATTATGTGGGAGTTATCTCTCAAGCACCACTCGCAGTGAACCAGTGAATAAACAAGATTCATACATTGAGTATGTGCAGTCGATAATGTATACCTATTATATAAATATAATATATATGTATATATCCATATACATACATACATACATACATACATACATACATACATATGTATCTATTATGTATGTATGTATGTATGTTCTATAACGTTCTGCTAGCACCCTATGAATTATGTTTGTGAGGCATCAACATGCATCAGCAAATAATCTACAGGCTGATTTCTATAAAGAAGAACCTGTGTTCGTGTCAGACTCATTGGTCTTTTGAGTTAGTTTTGACTGAGATATCTCAAAGTCTCCTTACACTGGTGAGTTGCGTGTGTTATGAACCTATATCGTCTAAAGAAAGATGTTCTCAGATGACGAAAACAACAGCGATCAGTATATTCACGTCCGAAACGACCAGAAATTGCTGATAAGGAATGGAAACATTATGGCTTGGATTCTCACTGTTCTGCTTGAATTATTATCTGTCTGGAAGACATCAGCATGCATCAACAAATAATTTGTTTGTTAATTTCTATAAACAAGCTCCCGTGGTTTTCTTAGGGTCGTCAGTCCGTTGGAGCGGCTTTGACTGAGAAGACACGCAATAAGGTCGGAACACTACATTGACTCAAAGATCCCTTATTCCGGTAAATCATAGTTGTTATTAACATAGAATGTCTTAAGACAGGATGTGTTTTCCATTGATGTAAACAACAACGGTCAGATATTCACCTTAGAATCTGCCAAAACATATTGAGCATAAATAAATACGTTATTATTTGAATTTTCGCTGTTTTACGTGCGCCTCATGAATTATTACTTATGAAAAGAAGGAGAGTGTAAATTTTTAGGAAATGACTTCCTCGGTGGAGTTAGAGGAAAGGGGTTTGTATTTCATTATTTCGTAATTGATTTACATGTTATGCCGGAAGGAAAGTATAACCCAGGCCATTTGAGAGTCACTCTGACCCAGGTAAGGTGGTTCTAACTTAACTTCAACATGAATGCCACAAAATACCCAGAGAAAAAAATATATGTAGTCAGGAAGTAACACAACAATTGCAGAAGAGCTAGGATTGGACGAAAGATTTCGTACAGAGTCTACAAGAAATAGTGAGGGTGATAAGAGGAAAATAAATGGCTGGAATTAGGGAGCAAGAGAGAAGATGACTGAATTCCTATCACCACATTTCCATAAAAAAAAAAAGCAACAGCAATAATAAGAAAAGCAAACAGGTTCGCTCCAATGAGTCAGAGTTGTCTTTCCTTCACAGCACAGCAGTATCTCTCATCAAATTGTTATTAATAATTTTTATGAGGTGTTCATGGTGCTTTTAGCTGTTTCTTTTTATTCAAAGTTGTCTTTAAGTTGTAATAGTGAGCAGTTATAGTCTGTCATATAATGTAATTAATGCTTAATTAGACATCGCAATTAAATTATTGCTCTTTATTGCTGCGGACGTAATGAAATGGCGGAATGCAAGAAATATTATTTAATAAAAGAAAAATAATGAATAAATAGTAAAATAGTAGTAGTAGTAGTAGTAGTAGTAGTAGTAGTGGTGGTAGTAGTAGTAGTAGTAGTAGTAGTAGTAGTAGTAGTAGTAGTAGTAGTGGTGGTGGTGGTGGTGGTGGTAGTAGTAGTAGTAGTAGTAGTAGTAGTAGTAGTAGTGATGATGATGATGATGTCGACGATGATGATGTCGACGATGATGATGTTGGCGATAATAATGATTAATAATAATAATATTTCTGTTATTTGCCACAGAGTTATAAATGTCAGGACATCACAAAGACAGTCAAAGACAGTTTGTGTGAAGATGCACAGAAAAGAGAAGAAAGGAAAAAGACGGTGAAAGGAGATGAAATAAAATATGTCAAGTCATGACTGATGTTTGTGCTCCTCATGCTGAAGCGTCAGCTAAGGACAGTCAAGGAACCCCGCATATTCAGGATTAACCTGACCACCAAATGCAAGCGCCCTCATCCAACTGCTGCTCTCCAAACTAACAACGCATGCCTAAATTAAGTCCATCCACCTTAACCATTTTTGTCACAGTCACATAGCTTTCCACAAACCTTTCCACAAACCTTTCCACAAATATATATGTATGTATATATATATATTTATATATATATATATATATATATATATATAT
>NC_068985.1:113266235-113267027 GCF_001194135.2 Octopus bimaculoides
AGAGAGAGATTTGACGCTAATATCCATTATTATTGTAATTTATTCCTATGTCAACATTTCTGTATAAAGCTATATTTAACCGTCAAATTTAAGTCAAACATATAAGTTACCTTACACGTCTTCAGGGAATACATTTGAGAACAAACAAAGCTCAAGAATAGGAGATCAATACCACATTTCTAGGAGTCTAATTTAGACTTTTTTGCGGTGAAATCTCTTGCTATATTGGTAACGATTACATGGTTTTCTATGAAAAATTATATATATATATATATATATATAAGTATGGTATTATATAGGACGCAGCGCGTTCCATTCAAACAGTTTCTTTCTACAAAATCCACTCACAAGCAACGGTCAATCCGGGGCTATTGTTTAAGATACTTGTCCAAGGTAATGCGCAGTGGGACTGAACGTGAAACCTATGGCTGCAAAGCAAGTTTCTTAGCCACACAGCCATGCTCATTCTAGAACAAATCTCTTGTAAAATTGTTGAAAAGCAGACATCACGTTGAAAAATGGTAACCAGCCAGGCAGTAAAAGTGGCGAGATAGAATTGAGGAAAGAAATGGGAGGGTCTTCCCAGTAGATCCCCTACCACTCACTCGCTTTTCAATAACAGTGTAACGACCACCGTCACTGCCACCACTGTGCCTGTTAATGTTATAACCGGTGAAGTTGTTGTTGTTGTTGTTGGCACTCCGTCGCTTACGACGTCGAGGGTTCCAGTTGATCAGATCAACGGAACAGCCTGCTCGTGAAATTAACGTGCAAGTGGCTGAACACTCCACA
>NC_068985.1:113267037-113271410 GCF_001194135.2 Octopus bimaculoides
GATCAACGGAACAGCCTGCTCGTGAAATTAACGTGCAAGTGGCTGAACACTCCACAGACACGTGTACCCTTAACGTAATTCTCGGGGATATTCAGCGTGACACAGAATGTGACAAGGTTGGCCCTTTGTATTACAGGCACAACAGAAACAGGAAGAGTGAGAGAAAGTTGTGGTGGAAGAGTACAGCAGGGTTCGCCACCATCCCCTGCTGGAGCCTCGTGGAGCTTTAGGTGTTTTCGCTCAATAAACACTCACAACGCCCGGTCTGGGAATCGAAACCGCGATCCTGTGACCGCGAGTCCGCTGCCCTAACCACTGGGCCATTGCGCCTCCACGACCGGTGACAGTAACAACAACCATAATTGCAATTCCACCAACATCGTCACTAAGATCAGTAACAACGTGACAGCCATGCGACAGAAAACATCTGTCCAAATACGGCCACACTGACAAGCGCCACCGGCACCACCATTACCACTAGCAAGAACAACAACAACAACCACGGCTGTGACTATGGTAGCAACATAGTGCAACAATCAGAATGGCGCTTCCGTCAGATGCAACCAGCATGAAACGGCTACAAACAGCTAACAGCCTGAACAACCAGCATCAACATTATCAGCAACATCAGCCGTAATAATAATAATGATTTATTTTATTGGCCACAAGGAGGGCAATATCAGCACACAAAACAAAAAACAAAATAATAATAATAATAATAATAATAATAATAATGATAATAATAATAATAACAGGCAAGATGAAGAGAGCTCTTCGTCTACTCTGTTTACTTTTGTGAAGAGTTACATCAGTCCTTTTAAAATATAATAATAATAATAATAATAATAATAATAATAATAATAATAACAATAATAATAATAATGGCGAATTGGGTGACGGACATGACAGCATACGGGAGAAGTTTAGGGACAGTAAAAATTAGGAGGGGCATCTTCCAAGGGGACTGCCTGTCCCCACTGATCTTTGTACTGTGCTTGATACCACTGACACAGATTCTGGGGAAAGCAAAAGCTGGGTATGTATTCAAAAGCCGCCTACAAAAAGTCAACGATTTGTTATTCATGGATGACCTCAAACTATATGGTAAAGATGAAGCCCAAGTCAGTTCCCTGGTTGATACGTTGTATACCTTCAGTGCCGTTGTCAGAATGGAGTTCGGACTGAGAAAGTGTGGTGTGTTAGTATTGAAGACAGGCAAAATCAAATGTATGGACGGGCTAACGATACCGTCGAGGAAGGTTATAAAGCAGATAGAAGAGACCGGCTATAAGTACTTGGGGATTTGGGAATTGGATAAATTGATGGAGAAAAAAATGACAGAAAAATTTAAGGTGGAGTACTTGTGCAGACTGAGGCTGATCCTTAAGTCGAAATTAAATGGACGGAATAAGATTGAAGCTATTAAAACCTAGGCGGTTTCACTCCTAAAATATGGAACAGGGGTAATCGCATGGACAGTAGACGGACTGAACAGCTTAGACAGGAAGACAAGGAAGTTGCTGACTAGATATGGGATACTCCACCCAAAAAGTGACACAGACAGACTGTATGTACCAAGAATCGACTGGCTCCCTCTCCCAAAATTTCGGGCCCTGTGCCTAGTGTAGAAAAGATTATTGTTGCTGTTGCTGTTGATATTGTTAAGGCAGCGAGCTGGCAGAATAGTCAGCGCGCTGGACGAAATGCTTAGCGGTATTTCGCCTGTCGTTACTTTCTGAGTTCAAATTACGCCGAGGTCGACTTTGCCTTTCATCTTTAGGATCGATAAAATAAGTACCGGTTGAGCACTGAGGTCGATGTAATCGACTTAGACCCTCCTCCGAAGTTGCTGGTCCTGTGCCAAAATTTGAAACTATTATAAAGGCAGCGAGCTGACAAAATCGTTAAGCACGCCGGACAAAAGGTTCAGCAGCATTTCGTCTGAGTTCAAATTCCGCCGAGATCGACTCTGCTCTTCATTCTCTCGGGGTCGATGAAATAAGTACCATTTAAGCACTGAGGTCGATGTAATCGACTGGTCCCCTCCCCTAAAATTTCAGGTCTTGTGCCTATAACAAAGGATTATTATTAATATTATTATTATTATTATTATTATTATTATTATTGAAGTTAGTATTATTGTTGTTGGATCTTACTGTGTTTAGATGTGTTTTTTTAAAAATTCTGTTGTACTATTTGGTTGCTGTGTTTTTCCAAATATAAATTAGATTTCAAATTGTTTCCTCTATCTCGGTTCGAAATATTCTTCGTATTTTATTTACGTATTTTACCCTCTAAATTCTTTTTTTATTATGTATATATTTCTTCTTGTTCTTCTCAAGTAAAGCTAAAATAATTTTTCAACATAGCCACTATAATGGTGAGAGTGGAAACTTTTTTTCTTTTTTTACTAACAGCGGTAGCTGTCTTCTTTCTTTGCAGGAGATGAGAACAGAAAATTTGATCTAATTTCAATGCAAGCAACATCGCAAATAATTTAAGAAAAAAAAATATAACAGTGTACCTAAATATATATAAAATACTAGGAAAATATCACCATTTACAACATCAAACTAGAACAACAATAAGAACTGTTGTATGAACAACATTGCTAAAGACAGAAACACCAGAGAGCCTATGGTCGGTAACTCAACCTGCTCGAAATAGCAGCCAAATCTTCAAATCGTACTTTTCTTAATTTTTGTTTAAAAAATGGGGGAAGAGTGCATTTGATAATGTTGTTCCAAACACTTCTAGCAAAAAGGCGGGATGGTCACAACTGGAGTGTCTTTGTTCGTAGATCTGCTCAATGAAGGATGATTTCAGGATGAACAATCACCACCAGCAGCAACAACACCACCACCACCAACAACAACAACAACAACGACAATAACTATAAAAACAACATTGATGAGTAAAAGGAAAATGAAAAGAGTACGATACACTCTTGCAATGATGGCGAATTAAGACTGACCTCATTGACGGATGAGATGGTAGGGCACACGCAACAATATATCAATAATAATAATCTTTTCTATTATGGGCTCAAGGCCTGAAATCTGAGGGAGGGGAAATAGTCGATTACATCAATCCTAGTACCTAACTAGTACTTATTTTATCCACCCCGAAATGATGAAATGCGAACTTCAAACGTAGAGCCGGAAGAAATATGCGGCTAGGAATTCTGTCAGCTCGTTGCACTTTTTAATAATAAAAATCATCATTTCTACTGTAGGCATAAGGCCTGAAATTTTGGGAGATGGGATCCCAGTGTTCAATTGGTACTTATTTTATCGACCTCAAAAGAATGAAAGGCAAAGTTGACTCTGCAGCAATTGAACTCAGAACGTAAAGACGCCAGAAATACCGCTGCACATTCTAATAGTAATGATAATCATTTCTGCTATAGGCACAAGGCCTGAAATTTGAAGGAAGGGAGATAATCGACGATATCGATCCTGATACTTATTTTATCGACCCGAAATAATGAAAGGTAAAGTAGACCTCGGGGGGATTTGAACTCCAAATGTAAAGCCAGAAGAAATGCCGCTAAGCATTTTGTCTGGCATGCCAACGATTCTGTCAACTCGTTATGCATTTTAATAGTAATAGTAATAACCAGGTAAAAACCATGCTTAAAAGAAATACAGAAAACAACTCTGATGGGTACTGCACACATATTACGTAGACCCCTATCTCCTTACTATTCTGCCACTTCGCTATCTTATCATTTCACATTTTGACACAAGACCAGCGAGTGTAAGGAAGGGGTAAGTCGATTATATCGACCCCCAGACTTCAACTGGTTTTTATTATATAGACCCCGAAAAGATTAAAGATAAAATCGACCTCGATGGAATTTGAACTCCGATCCTAAGAAACCGAAAGAAATTCCGCTAAGCTTTTTTATCCCTCGCGCTAACGATTCTTCCAGCTTGCTGTGATGTGGTTTTAGGGTCCGAACATTTAGAATGTGTTATTCTCTTTGATACAGATGAAACATTCCCGCCACAGTCTTCCATCTCCATCTGAGCTCTGTGTACAAAAAATCTTGGAACATTTAAAAAGTTGGTAATTTTTAAATCGCTGTGTTGTGTACATATAACAATAATAACATTATGTCATTTCATTTCTTGTGTTAGCATTTTATCTACTATCGGAGATCTTAAAGCAATAAAAACCTTTTAATTGGTTCGAAGACAGTAATATACTCTTAAAAGATATCACAATTGAAGATAAGATGAACCGCACAGACAGCTGGGCAAGCATGCAATACTATTTCTCCCATCCTTTTAGCGACAGAGAGGTTTTGGCCCATGGTGAATAATTCTGTTTTCAATATATATATATATATATATATATATATATATATA
>NC_068985.1:113271539-113273627 GCF_001194135.2 Octopus bimaculoides
ATATGCATATATACATACATTGATATATATATGAGTAAATACATAAACATATATATTATATACATACATATTCTCTCTCTCTCTCTCTCTCTCTCTCTCACACACACACACACACATATATATATATTGGTTTAATGCCATCTTTCTCGGTTGAATGATAATGTCTTTGGTGAAGAGGAGAACTTAAGAAAACGCTTCTTTCATTTCCATTGTGAAATACTTGCTTAGAGACTTTCCATTTTATTAGCTTCATCTTATAAATTGATTTCACATTCGAGCACAACAAATGGATGTTCATAACAACAATTTGCTGGTGAGAGGTTATCTTAAGCTGTCATTGGTACGATAGCAAACTATTGAACAATGAGTGACGCAACAATACTTTCATAACACCGCAGATATTTATTGTTTTTATATCCTAGGAAATATTATCACTAAAGCTTAATAAAGTTTATTGAGGGAATGAAGTGTAAATTTTATCAAAATCAAAATATGATATTAAATATTTCCCGTTCTCATTAGCAGACGATATGAGATACTTTTGTAGCACAGAGCAAAATTGAATCGTTCATACGAAAGTATAAATCTGTTATAGTTTATCTAAATGGCTGACTACACGGAAACATATTGTATCAGTTTTGCTGCGAGAAACCCTTGGGCGTTTCTTGTTTGTATTTCGTTTGTCAACCATTATGTTATGTTGTAAATAAACATCGGTTGTTTTATATTCCTGCAGAAAGAAATTTTTCTTGTAATTATTTTTTAACCCAGCCACATTTTCAACAGCTGTAAAATGGCGGTTTTCAGGGAGAAATTACTTTTATTAAGGCAGCTTTTCTTCTTTGCCTTTCCGTTTTTCTTAATTTGTTTTTCTGCTGTTATTTCTACTGTTTATTTTCTAGCTGTTTCTTTTTTTTTTAATTTTGTACTTCCATCTTTGAAAATACTTGCCTTTTATTTTTCTCATTTTAGTATATTTTAACTACTTTTTTATGTCGTATCTTTTATTTTCTTTAGTGCAAAACCTAAAACAAACAAGCAAAAAGAAAATGTCAAAAAATAACCCTGCTATATACAAACCAAAATAATAATGTAAAATACATGTACAGCACTGTAGTTGCATTTTCCTGTAACTTACTGCAACTTAAAAATCTGCCTGCTTTGTTTGTTAAAATACATTATGATTTTTCAAAAAAAAATATATACAATACATTGTATCGTCATAGAAAAATATTATTGATTACATTAGAATATAAAACAACATAACCCCGTGGTTTCGGGTTCGGTTCCACAGCACCAGCTTGAACATGTGTCATTTACTGTAACACCGGGGGTCTGACCTTGTAAGTGAAGTATTAGAAGAAACTGCGTGGAAGTGTGGAATACTGTCGCATGCAAAGATACATACATACATACATACATACATATACACATACACACACATACATAGATAGGTATGTATGTTTGTATGTATGCATATATTTATATATGTATATATATATGTGTGTGTGTGTGTATAAATACACACACACACAAACATGCGCATACACACACATATAGGAAGGTCTTTGCCTGTGTTTGTTCACTCTCCCACTGCTTGACAGCTGATGCTGGTTTGTCTGCCTTCCCTTACTTTAGCGGTCCGGCAAGAATGATCGATAGAATAACAGAATTATTAGCATACGGGGCTCGATTTCTTCAAGGTGGTGCCTCACATTGGCTGCAGTCCAATGATTGAAACAGATAAAAGATAAACCATTGTAAACGAGACCGAATGTAGTACTATTACAGAAGCCAACTTTATCATAATCAAATATTGTAATATACAGCAGAAAAAATATAGCGATTTACATAAAGTAGTGTAGATTACATCGTACTACAATATAATACAATACAACTTAACTCTGAATGTTACAATAATGTATTTTACAGATAGATTCAACGAAATACTATTCTTTACAAAACAATTTTTGTAAGGAAAATCAATGAAGTATATGCTATACGCTAAAGCATATTATAAGCGCAAAATCGTTTTATGAATCTGTATGTATATATGTGCATGTATGTACATACACACACACACACACA
>NC_068985.1:113275757-113282066 GCF_001194135.2 Octopus bimaculoides
TGTGTGTGTGTGTGTGTGTGTGTGTGTGTATCAGGGTGAGGTACCATCTCTTAGCCACTATTGTTTCCAGATCTACTCTAGCCTGGAGTAGTGGCATGTTTCAGGATCCCAGCTGTAAGTCATTTAGCATGTTAGGGTTTGCCTATTTAATTATGTGAAAACTGGACGCGGAGGACTCTGCCGAAGAAATCTTCATGTTTCAACGGAGGTAAAGGTGTCTGCAGCATCGTTATCGTGGTGTGCGGAGACCAAGATGATGCAAGTAAGACATCTTGATCATCCACTGCACCCGTCTCCATCCCCATCTATCTTGATCTGGATTTTAAATCGTCGCAGACATGAGAGTGAAGCTGGCGATATGCAACACATCTTCACTTTAAACAGTCATCGCTCAAATCATCAGTCATCCTTAAGGATGACTAGATGTTCTAACGGACTTACAAGTGTGTGTATGTGTGTGTTTGTGTGTGTGTGTGTGTGTATGTGTGTGTGTGCACGCGGATGGATTCCAGTTTCTAAAATAATTGTGTGTGTATATGCTTGTAGAAGGAAAGAAGTGTTGTAAGTTGACAGTTTTAAATTCCCCATAAGTAATTTCTCTTGAACAAGTTGAAGCATATAAGTGAGAAATATAAGTCTGGTATGCTTCTGTTTGCTAAAACTTTTTTGGGGTTGCACAATGCATCGTGAATAAATTATGTAAATTCAAATGAATAGCTAAACTTATTTTAGAATAATTATTTTAAACGAATAGAGTAAAATGTGTACTTCAACAACAAATGAATATACGGAAACAGGCAAAATACAAATAATGGAACCGGACACGCTCAACCCTCATCCTTTATCGACCAAGTATCATCACAATTTCGACGCCTGTATTTTCCAGGATTCTCCAGAGACCCTTTGCTGTATTGTCGTTGTAGCGGTTCAGAGCAACACCTAATATGTTTCTGTCAATCTAATGACGTAAAATATAAGTAAAGTGAACGACATAAAATGATAGAACAGCAACTAAATGTATACAATTAACAATATCAATTTGTATAAACGGAGAAATACAAAGCCTACTGTCCACGACATAAGAATGAATAAACTTCCAGATAACAGGAAATATTTATTCTTTTGGAACAGGGGATCTCGAAGCAGCGGAAACGCTTTAAATAATAGCCTGTAATATTAAGTAAAGAGTGTATTATTTGGTTTTGGTTGGTCCTGATTGAGTGTTGACTCTTTTATATTGTACAGTATAGAGACCTTTCTTGGTATATTGGCAATGCTTCTGGAATTGCCCCTGGTTGAAGGTCGCTCAGAGACACTCCCAACTCTTTAACTGCTCATCTCAGAAGAGGAAACTCTAAACAAATCTTGTGGTCTGATAATTACTGAGCTTCTGGTACTTGTTGCAACCGACCAATACAAGTCTGAAGAATGACAGAATGGGACTGGCTCTGCTCAAACTATGCCCACTGTAATGAGATTTATCGTGCGGCATGTTCAGCAAACCAAGACACCAATACTAACATCGTCACATTTTCTTCATGAGCCCAGTGGCAAAAATAAAAAAGAAAAATGAAAGAGGCGACAGAGACAAGTAGATGTCACTGAAGGTCTTCACCTTCGACCCTGCAGACAGGTAGCCATAAGGATATGGTCGTTTTATGCAAATGCTACGCTGACCCCTCATTCACTAAAGTGACGAGAGAGTTCACCATATTGGCAATACCAGTATATTGTGTATTTCATGCTGTTTAGAACTGCCAGCTATTTTCATAAATATATTGGACAATATCTTAATTTATTAAGTTAAATGCACCAGTTGGTACAGAGATAGCCATTGCTTTCATCTGCTACGATTGAAAAATTTCAATTTTCGTGTCCTTCTGTACTTCGTTTCGCTGGGAAACCAGTTAATGTACAAAATTGGCTCGATTATCAGGAGAAATAATAATACAACTCTTGGAAGCAAATTATGATAAAACAATCAAAACAACAATAAAACAACAAAAGAAAATATGAAAAGGAAAGTTGATGGAATGAAAAAAAAAAAACTCTCAGTTAACAGTGAAATCAATAAACATCTCTCAGAGATGAAAGTGGTAAAAAAAATGAAATGAAAATGCTTATCATGCGTGAAAAAATAGCATTAGGTGGGGGTATAATTGAGGCTCATAGTATTGGCGTTATCATAGAGAATAAGATGTTTATAGGAATGTAAGCTGTTCATTAATGGCCAACAGATAATCTGAAAGATAAACTAAACAAAAACTAGTGTATCGGCTACAATAGCAGAACCAGAATACAGAGATGAGTTCAGTCTGTATAATTACAAAATCACAGCCATATCAGAGCACTACATTGGTTAGATATAAGCGTTTTTAATATGACCTTGATAATAAAACCGATCAGTTGTGAGGAGGGTTCGAGTTTCCATTCGAAAATATCTCGTTAAAAAAAGAGAAATATCTACAACATATTCGAAAAGCTATTAGTTAGATATTTTCTACAACTAGAAGCATCTTCGGGATAATGTCAGAGAATTGGAACTGTTTCAACAGGTTCATGAAGATTTTTACGTTCTGGAACTAGAAGGATCTTCAGAATGATTTGCGAAAATTGGAACCATTTGTGCAGGTTTTTGAGGAGTGTGTGTGTGTGTGTGTGTGTGTGTGTGTGTGTGTGCGCGCGTGCGCATGTATGTGTGTGTGTGTGTGTGTGCGCACGTTTGTGTGTATGCATGTATGTTACACTTTTACAAGAAGAGGGGTGACAGTAACTTCGAAGTTTCGGCCTGCTATCCTTCCAGAAAGTATTGAAGAATTCTTCTGTCTAATGTTTTCATCATAACTCGACATAAATAGGAACATTATTATCTTTATACAAATCGTTGCTATTATGCAAAAGTACCGTAAGTCCAAAACGCTTTTCAGAAAACGCAAAAATAGTTTCCCCATTCTATTTCTTTTTACATTAGCAACAGTTTCAGCTTAACGATAATGCTTTGTTAAGTGCATTAAATCGTAACTCCATGCATGTATGATATTTTCAGTGAGAAATATTTTTGCAAAACTGTCGTATGTGGGACTTTCTACATTTTTGAAAAATACTAAACCGTTGTACTACACTTTGACAATTTTAAATATCTTTGCTTCTGAAGCAGCTGGAGATACGGTAGTTTGACCAAAAGAATCGGCTATTGCAACCTAAAATAAATATTGAAAACAACGCATTTCGTCAAATTTGGCCGTACGACAGTTTAAACTAATAGCAACGATATATACATACATGCATACACGCGCGCGCGCACACACATATTGTTTCTTTTATCTTTTATCTTTTATCTTTTATATTTTGCGTTCATTAGACTATGAAGATGCTGCTGCAAAACCTTGAAGAATTTTAGTCGAGCAAATCGACTCCAGCTCATATATCTTTGATCCTGGTTATTATCCCATAGTGTCTATTTGCCGAACCGGTAGATGCAGTGACGTAAACACACAAACACCGGTTGTCATGCAGTAGTGGGGGATAAAACACAGATATAAAGACACACACTCATATATATATATGATGCATTTCTTAGTTTCCGTTTACCAGATCTACTCACCAGGCTTTGGTTGACTCGGGCTTACCACGCAGGCATACATACATACATACATACATACATACATACATACATACATACATACATACATACATATATTACTCTTTTACTTGTTTCAGTCATTTGACTGCGGCCATGCCGGAGCACCGCCTTTAGTCGAGCAAATCGACCCCAGGACGTATTCTTTGTAAGCCTACTACTTATTCTATCGGTCTCTTTTGCCGAACCGCGATGTTGTGGGGACAAACACAGACATACATATATACGACGGGCTTCTTTCAGTTTCCGTCTACCAAATCCACTCACAAGGCTTTGGTCGGCCCGAGGCTATAGTAGAAGACACTTTCCCAAGGTGTCACGCAATGGGACTGAACCCGGAGCCATGTGGTTGGTAAGCAAGGTACTTACCACATAGCTACTCCTGCGCCTATGTACTGTATATATAATGTATATATATGGCTCTGTGATAAGTTTCCTTCTTAACCACACGGTTTCGGGTTCAATCCCTCTGCGTATTTGTATGTATATATGTATGTACAAGTAGTTGTAACAATATATTCATATAACTGTGTGCATATATTTTATATCAATATGTAATAGCAGCCAGTGGTAGGTTCCTCAGTATTTATATTGAGATGTTACAACCAGAACATTGATTGACTTCATCCTGTTAATAGGTGAAGGGAGCTCTGGCTAATTAATCGCACGAATCTTTGCCGTCAAGTTAGTCAAGTTAGTTAATGAAATGACAGAGACGTAACGTCCATCCGGTTGAGATGTTAGAGGTGCCAATAGTGAAAACGCAGACAAATTGAAAATATTTCCGTTTCATAGACACAAATAATGCCATTGATTTTTCTTAAACACAGCAATGTCATCAACCAACTGCTCAGCCTACACACACTTAGCAACATTTGTATAAATGAATGGGTTGTATTTTAACAACAACATGGCGTCGGTAAAAGCGCTAAACAACAGCAATATGAGTGGTAGAAGCTTCAGTAACAATAAGAACAAGAGAATCACTAATATTAGCAGCAGCTGCTTCATTAGTTGAATTGAGCAATTCTTTCAACCGTTATAACGAGACAGCAGCCATTGTGGTAAATTTTGTTGATTAAATAAACACCCGTATAATTACTTCCGGTAGCACAATACGGCGATTGCTGTGATCAGTTTGACGAGGAAGCTAGAAAAACTAATTAAATGCCATATAATCAAATTAAGAGAAATTAGTAAATTCAGATTTATTTTATTTATTTATTTTTATTTTATTTTATTTATTAATTTTTTTTTTTTGCTAATTTTCAATCCGATAACCAATTCATTTAATACTGTTTTATTATTATTATTATTATTAATATTATTATTATTATTATTATTATTATTATTATTATTATTATTATTATTATCATCATCATCATTATTATTATTATTATTATTATCATCATCATCATCATCATTATTATTATTATTATTATTATTATTATTATTATTATTATTATTATTATTATTATTATTATTATTATTATTATTATCATCATCATCATCATCATCATTATTATTATTATTATTATTATTATTATTATTATCATCATCATCATCATCATTATTATTATTATTATTATTATTATTATTATTATTATTATTATTATCCTTAACAACATCCGTATTTTGACATTCATACGTATTTACGACTTTCAGAACATTTCTATGAATGCACAAAGAAGTTTTAAAAAGGATAGAAAAAGTTTCTGTGTAGTGTTGAAGATTTTAAAATCAAATTTAATGTTTATTTCAATATATAATAGAAAAAAAAAACATGCAAATTACAAAACCGTCACGAAATTTCTCACGAAATATTTCTTCTATTTCCCACGTTAGCTGTTTATATCCAGAATATTCCATCATGTTTATTGAATGTATCCAGCTGATGTATTTAAAAATGTCTGAACAGAAACTGCGTGAATGAAGACAACACATACTTCTTACTCTTGTCTTCCACCCCAAGAACTAACCAGATATTTTTCTAAACAGTAACTCACAAACATTACTCAACAACTCCGACATTATTTCCCTGTAGAATGATATAAAACGTGCTTTATTTTACTTCATGTGCAATAAAGATTCAATTCAATATGTTTTTCATTTTATCTTTATTTTTCCCTTGTTTCGATCATTGTGCACTGGCCATGCTAGGGCACCGCCTTGAAGTGTTTAGTCGAACAAATTGATCCCGGTATTTTTAAAGAAAACCTGGTACTTATATCATTGGTTTCTTATTGTCGCGACTGCTAGATAATGAGGACATAAACGAAACATTACCGGTTGTCGAGCATTAGTGGGGCGACCAACACAAACGCACAGACTCCTCCCACACACACATGCACACACACACACCCCTACACAGCTACACACACATAAATATATGTATGTAAGTATTTATATATGTATGTATGTATGCATGTATGTATGGATGGATGGATGGGTAGATGGATGGATGGATGGATGGATGGATGTATACGATGGGTAGATGCATACCATGGACTTGCACACAATTTCCGTTACCAAATTCACTCACAAGGCATTAGTCGGACCGAGAGTATAGTAGATAATACCCAGGACTGAACCCCAAACTACGGGCTTGCAAAGCGAGCTACTTAACCACACAGCCATAGCTGCGCCTATAGTATTTCTTGTATAGGGCT
>NC_068985.1:113282515-113283585 GCF_001194135.2 Octopus bimaculoides
GTAGCACGAGGTAATTATGTCATTATCTGTGAAATTCGGCAACTGACAAAGATCTTTAGATCAGGCAATACTTCACCGAGAGGAGATATAAGCTTCTGCTTATTCCTGTCTGAAGTATCGTCCGATGAATTTACTTTGTTGACATATCGACAGAATTTTTATACCTTTCAACCTTTCAATCAAGTCCGCCTTTCTTCCAGTAACATACTGTCCATATAATCTTAAATATTTCTTTAACTCAGGCACAGTAAGTACTTCGATAGCTGAATCATCAAGCTGCTTTATATCCATGCTTTATATCAATGGCGTGGGTTAGCCTCCGGAAGTTTGATTATCTACATGGAGCGCCGCTTAGCCAAGGGAGATAACCTACTTATAGGAAAGCCCTATAAGAACGCTCCTGAGAAAGGAAAATAAACTGCCCGATAATCAGGGACTTTTTTCAAGTCACCGACTGTTTTCTTCATGACCCTTAGCGATCCAATCATATCTGGTCTTGTTTCTGTCTTCAGGTTTCACAGTGGGTTTATTTCAATTTCTAGGTCTTTATATTTGGAATATTTATCATATTCCTTGGCAGGCACATTTTCGGTAGATGCAGTTATCACATCTATAAGTTGGCAAGTCTTGCTTTTGGTATCTTTTAAAGACACCCAAAAACAATGTGCGATCAGATGATATTGTAAAGTTTCAAAGGATGGTGATACCGTTACTTTCAATGAATAATTTCGGTTAGTGTTCATACCAGCTTCTCGCATGTTTAGTCTTCAGGTATCGCGCACACACACGCACAGACACACACATACACACACACACACACACACACACACACACACACACACATATAAGGCGGCGAGCTGGCAGAAACGTTAGCACGCCGGGCGAAATGCTTAGCGGTATTTAGTCTGCCGCTACGTTCTGAGTTCAAATTCCGCCGAGGTCGACTTTACCTTTCATCCTTTCGGGGTCGATTAAATAAGTACCAGTTACGCACTGGGGTCGATATAATCGACTTAATCCGTTTGTCTGTCTTTGTTTGTCCCCTCTGTGTGTAGCCCCTTGTGGGTAGT
>NC_068985.1:113284450-113286491 GCF_001194135.2 Octopus bimaculoides
TTTTATACGTTTATTTTATACACTTAGTCCTATTAGCTCCTAAATCTTCAAACAAACGAACCTCAACTGCAGCTGAATTAAATTCCAGCTTTAATTTATTTGATAAACATTACAATACACACACACACACACACACACACACACACACACACACAAGCAAATAATCTGCAATTGCTGAAGACATCTTATTACTAAACAGACATAGATTCTAAACGTGATTTCTCTTTTAAACTATTTATATTTTCGTTAAACAAGCAATGAATTGTCAGGAGTTTCACGTTAAAATTCTAATTTACGATTTGTTTACTCTAAATTGAATATTTACCGAAAATATTTCAAAATAATATTTAGCAGCCTATGGAATTTTTTGTTTATTTTATAATTCAATAAATTATGCATTCACAATTTTTGTTTGATATAATAAGAGGAAATTAAAATATTCATGAAATATCATTTCTTGAAGGAAGTTGCTTTGATGTTAAAGTAAAGAACGAAAGTTCTGATATTACGAGACAAAGTATGTAGCCAATAAGACCGATCTATGAAGCATGACGTGCGCAGTTATCGAGCGGAGTGTGTGTGTTTATATGCATGGAGTGCTGCATGAACGCTAAATGAAAGAAATGAAGAAGATGCGTTTGTAAATATTGAAAGAGCCATTCTAAGTCATCATCGAGATATAATATATTCGGCTGTGTAATTTGAATTAGAATATAAACGTCAGCTTCAAAATTTACCGGTTCAATTGGCTATACAATAATATAACGGCATATGTTTCGTATGTTTATCTCCCCCACGCCAACGAACACGACTGTCCGACAAACGGAAACGTGAAAATGTGTAGCAGTTTTGTGAATTTTTTACAGCTTTAATATAAAGAGTATATGTATATATGCATGTACGTATGTATGTATGTATGTATGTATGTATATATATATATATATATATATGTGTGTGTGTGTGTGTGTGTGTATAGTAAAAGTGGCTTGACTTATTAGCATTTTACAACCGAAAGGCAGAAATACTGACATCAGGATCAGTATTGCTAGAAATAAGAGTCAAAACAACTCATATCCACAGAAAACACTTATCATTATGATTCACAAGGGAGGCAGGCTTTCGACATTCAGGGCATAGCCAGATTACCAGTGATTTCCCATTTGATTAATGCTCATCAGTGGCTCTTACCCGGCCTAGGGTTAAGCTCCCTTGTCTTGTCAGTTTATAAGACTACCGTAGAAATCGTACGCTGATTTCATAAATTGCGGCCTTAAAGAATTTTAGTCGGACGCATCGTCCCCACTAATAATTTTTTAAAGCTTACTACTTATTTTATCATTCTCTGTTAACGAACAGCTACGTTACAGAGATGTATTCACACCGATTCTGTCTGCCATCCGAGTGGATTTGGTAGACGGAAACTGAGAGAAGCCCGTCGTATATATATGTATATGTGCGTGCGTGTGTGTGTGTGTGTGTATGTGTGTGTGAGTATGTGTGTGTATGTGTCTTTGTGCCTGAGTGTTCTCCCACCACTGCTTGACAACCGAGCTATGTGGTTGGGAAGTTAACATCTTGCCACACAGCCACGACGGGCCTATACGTATATATCTATATATATTTACATACATACATACATATACGTATGTATTTATGTGTGTATTTCTTTTCTCTTTTATTTTTTACTTGTCTCAGTCATCTGATTGCGGCCCTGCTGGGGCACCGCAATCGACCCCAAGACTTATTTTTTAAGCCTGGTGCTAATTATCCGTAATACGGGCACGTAAAGATACCAACACCGGTTATCAAGCGGTAGTAGGAGACAAACACCGACATGTATATATTATTTCTTTACTACCCACAAGGGGCTACACACAGAGGGGACAAACAAGGACAGACAAACGGGCTAAGTCGATTACATCGACCCCAGTGCGTAACTGGTACTTATTTAATCGATCCCTAAAGAATGAAAGGCAAAGTCGACCTCGGCGGAATTTGAACTCAGAACGTAGCGGCAGACGAAATACCGCTAAGCATTTCG
>NC_068985.1:113288390-113295379 GCF_001194135.2 Octopus bimaculoides
AACAAAGTTCTTTTTTAATCTAAAATATACTCGCCTTTAGTTTCTACAAAACTATTCCATCTATCTGGTAGACTTGCAAGGCCCCTCTTCCAAAATTCACTCGTCCGTGACGAAAAATACTTCTCCAGTACTGTTCTGACCTCGTCTACAGAATTCATATTTTTCCGTTCGATGATTTTGGAGACTGCGAAATAAATGATAATCAGATGGGGCAATGTCCGGCGAATATGGTGGATGGAGCATCATTTCCCTTTCAAACTGCTCCAGCCTTTGGAATGTCATCCTTGCTGCATGTGGCCGAGCATTATCCTGATGGAAGAACAGCTTTCGTCTTGAAACCAAAGATGGTCATTTTTCTTCTAGCGCTCATATAAGCCATTAAAGCTGCTCGCAGTAGATCTCCTTTGTTGTCGTTTGGTTTGGTTTTAAAAGTTCAAAGTGGACTAAACCTTTCATATCCCACCAAACAGATAACGAAACCTAACGTGAGTGAAAATCTTCCTTAGCTGCTGTTTCTCCTTTCCCTACCCATTGTCTTCGGCGCTCGACCTTTTTATAGTAAACCCATTTCTCGTCACCAGTTACTATTCGGCCCCAAAAACGTTCATTCGTGAGACGTTACATCCAAGACGAACACACATTCACTCTCTGCGTGCGATTAGAGTCGGAAAGTTTGTGAGGAACCTGTGGACCCAATTTTCTGACTTTTCCGATGACACGCTGGTGTCCATGAATGGTTGAATGACCAAATCCAAGCTTCTCTTCTAGTTCCTCAACAGTTACAGTGGGATTTTGTTTCACCAGAGTTTGCAGGACGTCCTCGTCGAGCTCTACAGATCATCCAGGACGAGGCTCGTCTTTTAGGCTGTTGTTTCCGGCTCAGAATTTCTGGAACCACCGTTGACACTAGCTTACGCTTATTGTCCGATACTTATATGCTGCATTAATATTCCTTATTTTATTCATCTCGAAAACATGAAAAGGTATAAATTATCGGTCTCGATCGAATTTGAACTCAGAATGTAATGAGTTAGACGAAATGCAACAAAGCCTTTTCAGGACTCTCTAAGAATCCAGCTAAATCGCCACCTTATTTACCTATCAATGCTGCTCACAAAAGTATGAACATGGCTTAATTTCAGTATGAACTCATTTAAACATATTTGTTTTGTGTTTGCTCAGAAATCAGTAAATCCAAACCTGCGAGACTTGCTCTATCACTTGACAAAACGTATTTACTTTTGGTTAGTGTTTCATTCCTATCAAGGTCAATAAGATAAGCTACGCACTTGTAATATATTGGGGTAGAATATCTTGAATGGAACTCGTGCTCTTACAAATGTTAATTTGTTACTGAACAAAAGAAAATCAATAAATTTGAAGTTTTCCTCTTACAAAAACAAGTAAACAGATCGATGTCATGTGTCTATTGAAAAATACCAATAAATATGTTTGAGCACATATTGTTTGTCTTTGTTTGGGAGAACGAATAGTCTTTCATAGAATATGTATGGACGTGTGTATGTGTGAGTGTGTGTATTACATACTCAGGCACTTTTTGTGTGTGTTTCTTTTGTAGAAACACAAACAAATGCCTGAATGGTCATTTATAGAATAAGTGTGTACACATACACACGCACACACACACACACACACACACACATATGTATATATACATGTACACACACACATATGTATGCATGTATGTATGTATGTATGTATGTATGTGTAGGCATATATCAAAGTGTGTATAGTTTCATGTCTATGTGTCAGTAAACATGTTTGTTTGTGTGCGTATGTGTGTGAGTTTGTACGTGTTTGTGTGCGTGTGTGTTGGTGTGTGTGTGTGTGTTTGTACTTATGTGTGTACACAGATATATTTGATCATACATGTCGGTTTCTTTTGTTGAACAGATGGTCTTCCCCTCTGTCCGGCCATCGCCATGATTGACCGCTAGCTACTAAAACTTTATTTTTTTTATTCTCTCTCTGTCTCTTTTGTCTCGTGTTCCTTTCTGTTGAAGAGCGTAGGCTCGAAATGTAAAAGACTTTCTCCCCTAATACACCTGTTGTTATCAAATTAAACACCTGTTTCTTGTTTACACACCTGTCTTCGTGTTTTTTGTTTTTTGTATATATACATACATACACCTATATATGTATACATATACATATATGTATAAGTATAAATATATGTATATGCATATATGTTTATGTACGTACATATTTAAGTGTGTATGTATGTTTTTATTCACGTTTATCTATAAAGTGGTTCGAGTTTGTGTGCGTGTGTGTACTTCTTCTTTCATCCGTATTTCGAAAAGTACTCTGCAATATATGACACACTGAGAAGGTCTAAAAAGAGCGAAACTTTTCGGTGTTATCTTTCTTGGCTGCCGATGTGAATAAAATATTACCATTAATTCTAATATCTTTCCCTCACAGCGTAATAATTTTTAATTAGACTTGTAGATTGTAAATGCTCACTCAATTAAATATTAGCATTTACTTAACTATATTTTCCATACCTTTTAAAGATATTTTCCGACATAAAATTTAATGCAGTATATAGTCTAAATACGTAATGTAAACGTTCAAACGTCCTTATCTATCCAAATCTTGTTGCATTTCACATGGAATCTTTGTTTCTCTAAAGTTGTCTTGGCGTATAAGTCGAACTATATCTTTTGGCTGGAAATTCGACTTGTATTGCGGAAAATACTAAATATAAAATGTGTTTATCTGCGTTTAAGCGTCTATTTCCTGACTGAAAAGTAGTCAGGGCGTCACAAGTTCTAAATTTGAATTTATATATTAACTATATCCTTGCGCGAACAGGATACCGAATTCACTTTTACCGAAGGACAAGAAGCCGAAGCCAAGAAGCCGACATAAAGCCGAACGGACACAATGTCGAGCGGACACAATGCCGAACATGGTACCGTTATCAGAACATGATACCATTAACGATAGGCCAAAAACCATTTGTGGTTCTTATAATAAAGAAGGATTGGCGTTTCTACGGCTTTTGGCTCTCAAGTTTTAAATACTCTTATTCATTTTTGTCGTGTACATTTTAATATGTCAACTGTAATAATTTAAAAATAATCATCTGATCACATTATTTTTGTATGTTTACACTGTAAGTCCAGTAAAGAAACCTATTTAAAAAGTGGTTTTTTTCTACACTTTAGTCTGCCAAATGGTCATATGGTAGGAATAAAATGATTATCATATATTTTAATTTTCGGCATCTTTTCCGTTCGGCTTTATGTCCGTTCAGCATCGTGTCCGTTCGGCGTCTTGGCTTCGGCTTCTTGTCCTTCGGCAAAAGTGCATTCAGCATCCCGTCCGCGTACCAATATATCTGCCTCTCTGACTGGAATAATAAACTGGTCAGACGACTGGACAATAAAATAGACGGCAACGAATTTTGATAACATTTTAAGAATAATATAATTTTAAAAGTATATGATGAAATATTAAATATTCTAAGAAGGATATAATTTTCAAAATCATAGTGCAATATTAAACATTTTAAGAAAAATATGGTTTGTATATGATACAATATGATATTATTTTATCTTTTATCTTTAATTTGTTTCAGGAATTGGACTACGGTTTTCAAGGCTTTAATGGAACAAATCCACCCCAGGATTTATTTTTCAAGTTTAAAATCTGGTATTTATTATACCGGTGTTTTTGCTGAACGTCTAATTTATGGGGGCGTAAACAAAAAAAAAATCTAGTTGTCGCGAAAGATAGAAACACACACATGCACACATGCACTCCCAAGACATTGGTCAACCCAGGAGTCCAATAGAAGACACTTGCCCAAGGTTCCATGCAGTGGGACTGAACCCGAAACCATGTGGTTGCAAAATAAGCTCCTTAGCAACTCAACCATACCTGCCCCTATTACCATAATTACATATAAAGTGTTCAAAATGTGTTACATATATACTATATATGGATGTGCTATGGATTTCGTTATCTTAATACAATATGCGATTAAGACATGTCTTGCTTAAGACGTGTCTTGCTTTGACTTGGGGTGTCAACGTGTTAAAGGAGTCATAGAAATGCAGATGTGACATATGGAGTATCTTGGGTAATTTTAGACATGTTGGAGTCCTAGAGACATCCGTTGCAGGTACTGACCAAGGACAATTTCTTCTAGAAGAATAAAAGACCGACAGAAGGAAAGAAAAAAAAAAAAAGAAAGAAAGAAAGAAAGAAAGAAACAAACAAACAAACAAACAAACAAACAAAGAGAGATTAAGTACCAGTAAAACACTGGGATCGATGTAATCGAATGGTCTCCCCACCTCAAATTCCAGGCCTTGTACTTTGAGGAGAAAAGATTACTAGATTTAACTATGTATCCGTATGTCTGTCTGTCTGTCTCTCTCTTTGTCTGTTTGTGTCTGACTACCCCTCTCTCTCTCTCCCTCCTTCTTTCTCCTTTTCTCTCTCCGCCTCTCTCTGTCCGTCTGTGTGTCTTTCTCCTTTTCCCTCTTTCCACTCTTGCTTCTCTCTTTCTCCCGTTGTATCACTCTCTCTCTCTCTCATTCTCTCTGTCTATCCGTTTGTTTGCCCCCGTCTCCCTTTTCCCATCTCTCTTTTTTTCTGTCTGTTTCACTCTCTCGATCTATTTCTTTTTTTGTCCACCTGTCCGTCTATCTGCTCTTTCTCTCCTCCTTCCACTCTTCTTTCTTTCTATCTGTCCGTCTATCTGTCTTTCCCTCCTTTCCCTCTCTCAGTACCTCTGCCGATGTCCGTCCGTTTTCTTTCTCTCTTGCTCTCCTCCCACCTCTCTCTCTCTCTTCCTTAATTGTTTGTCAGAATGATCAATAAGTTAACCGTTCGGTGTGGAAATTTAGTACAAGCCAGACATAACTTCTAAGATAAGCAAAAGTACAAAAATAAATAAATAAATAAATAAACGAGTTGTCAAATGACAGAATAAAGGAATGACGGAATAAAGGAATGACGGAATAAAAGAATAACGGAGACTGTGTTGGAGACTACATATCGATTCGAGAGCAACAGTGCAATTAAGTGCAGACACTGAAGATAGTTTGATCACGTTCGAAGTGTTCTTACAATGGGTATGAGAAATGATCTTTAGTCAACTTTGAGCGATAGGAAGAACCGTTTCCAAGTTTGAAGTGGAACATAATAATATAAGATTTTTAAGTGGCTTCTTTGTGACAGCACAATATTCGGGAGAACGAAAGCTGTCTGGAGGAATTAGCGAACTACGAGAATGGTTTTGCGAGGTGGGAAGGAGAATTACTCGCTTTGGCGTGAAGACGAAATGTAAGAAAGATTTATTATGTGATACGGACAACATGACAAAACTGAAGTAATTGTAAAAACAGTGAAGAGGGAACAGTGGTGATGACTGAATTAGACAAATACAGAGTGTTTGGCCTAAATTTGACAATTCTTTATGTCTCTTTTTTTTCAGTAACAGCTTGCTGTAGTGGTGAACTGTCAACGGCGCTGGAGAGCATAAAGATTAGAGTTGCAGTTGAGAAAGAAGTTAGATGACATGGAGAACTGGAAGCCATGTGAATATTGGAAAAGAGTTAATTGTATCATGATGATTCGCGCCGGTTATCAAAATGCCGATATAATCACTGCTGCTTATCGCGTTGTGAACACTCCAAAGACTGTAAGACGTGACTTAGACAACATGAAAATTAAGCCCTTCGCAAACTGTGATGGTCTTTGGTTGTGTCTCAAGTGAGTGTGATATGATTCCACCCCCATACCTTTGAACAGGGCCTTAGGCTTAAATCAGATTGTGGTCAAACCCTGGTTGAAGAAGAGTACTGTTGGAAGGTCATATATGTGGCAGCAAGATTCGGAAAGAGTCAGAAGTGGTTGGAAAATTTCTACGTCACTAGCCCAAATTTCTGACTTCCTAATTCCCTCGATCTCGTAATCGCATGGATTACTATGTGTGAAGCGCGTTTGAGAAAGAGCTCGTGATCAATATCAAGATCATCCCTAGGACACAGTGAGGGTAAAAACCCTTTGGACAGGAAGAATCGAAGGCTGCTCGTGTGACACGAATCTACGTCTCCTATAAACAAACGTTCTGCCATTAGAAGAGCAGCCTTCGACTTTTTCTGTCCAAAGGAATTTTAACCTAATATTTAGACACTATCATTTATAGCTCTATTTCCTTCGAGATCGACAGTTCCTAAAAAAGTGTGTGTGTGTGTGTGAGGAGGGGATAATCACAGGATTGCTGACATACATGTCTAACAGTAAAAAAAAAACTTTTGGTGGGTAAGTCGGCATGAATTTAAACAGAGTAAAAAGAAAGAATGCAAACAAGAAACCGGTTTAATACTTCAAAACAAGACGGACCGTGAAGGTCTGGAAACGGCGTATATGGATTTAAGAAGTTTAATCTTCCAAACTAGCTGTAAAATAAAAGCTAATAATAAAATGCGAAAAATCTAAAATAAAGAAGATAAAACTTAAACTCAGTCGTGTATTTAGTTAAG
This sequence comes from Octopus bimaculoides, assembly GCF_001194135.2. Classification (NCBI taxonomy): domain Eukaryota; kingdom Metazoa; phylum Mollusca; class Cephalopoda; order Octopoda; family Octopodidae; genus Octopus; species Octopus bimaculoides. The sequence goes on from NC_068985.1 coordinate 113,294,915, forward strand.
CGCGTTTAAAGGAATAGTTGTTCTATGTATATGTGTGCGTACGTGTGTGTGCGTGTATGTGTTTATATATGACTTTATGTATGTATATATATATGAACGATCATGTATACTTATAATACTTTCTTGCATAATTTATATGCAAACTGAACGATATATCAGAATAATTAGCATTTATTGTTAGCTACACAGCTTAATGATGTGTGTATATGTGTATATGGGTGTGTATGAGTATGTGTGTGTACGAATATGTATAAACACACACACACACACACACCACACAAATCTTCGAGCGTGCATAACTATCCTTCCTATATCTCTCACTACGAATTATCCCCCCACTTCTTTCTATCTTCTCTCTCTCTCTGTACCTCTCTCTTTGTACCTCTCTCTCTCTATATACCTCTCTCTCTCTCTCTGTACCTCTCTCTCTCTCTGTACCTCTCTCTCTCTCTCTCTGTACCTCTC
>NC_068985.1:113296664-113297483 GCF_001194135.2 Octopus bimaculoides
TCTCTCTCTCTCTCTCTCTCTCTCTCTCTCTCTCGCCTAAAAACTGATCCTGAAGTGGGAAAATTAAATAAAATACATGCAAAAATATGTAAAAACCATTTATTAAAACAGAGAGAAGCTAATAATATCTTTAAATGTCTTTTTTTGTGAGTATGTGTTACGTCGACTTTCGTGTGAAGTCGCTTGACATGGAACCAATTATCAACGTAAGCTGATGTATGCCTGTAGTGTAATGTTTATGTATGCCTCTGTGTATGTATGTGTATGCGTTTCTTCATGCATACAGTGTACGCATTCAAGCATATACATACACATCCATACTCGCTCAGATACATACGTATTCTCGGACACCCTTCCACATATTCATCCGCATACAAACACAAACAAAAGAACACAAGCACGTACTGACATATGCACCTAATCTTCTTGACATATTTCTCGGTGGTCGACATCTTTGTCACGTCCAACAGGCGGAATACATCGTTTATGAAAGCCAGCCAATATGATATTCGGGAAATTTCTTGTATGATGTGTGTGTGTGTGTCTGTGTATGTGCATGCATCCGTGTGTCTGTGTGTGTTACGGGGAGGTTAGAGGTTGGCGAAGAATGTAACTCTTTAACATATGCCTTTAAACTTCGGTAGGGCTTTTAACGTGTGCAATATAAGCCCCTATCAACCCCCTTTCACAGCTGCTCTGAAATCTTTAAATATTTCCAGCTTCTCGTATGTTTTACTCATATAGTTAGCTATGTGGTTACAGTAGGAGAAGCAGCAATGGTAGTAGTAGTAGTAGTAGTAGTAGTAGTAGTAGTAGTAG
>NC_068985.1:113297493-113297861 GCF_001194135.2 Octopus bimaculoides
GTAGTAGTAGTAGTAGTAGTAGTAGTAGTAGTAGTAGTAGTAGTGCTGTGGTAGTGGTGGTGGTGTCAGTGGTGGTGTAGTAGTGTTTTTGGTGGTGGTGGTTGTAGTGGCGGTGGTGGAGTTAGTAGTAGATAAGGGTGGTGGGGTGGTCGTAGTAGAGTTAGTACTAGTGGCGGTGGAGTAGTCGTAACGGGAGTAGTAGTGGTAGTCGCAGTAGTAGTGGTGGTGGTGGTGGAGGTGGTAGTGTAGTGGTAGTAGTTTTTGTTGTTGCTGTGGTGGTGGTGGTAGTAGTAGTCGTGGTAGTGGTAGCAGTGGTTGTGGTGCTGCTACTACTGCTACTACTGCTACTACTACTACTACTACTACTA
>NC_068985.1:113297871-113302647 GCF_001194135.2 Octopus bimaculoides
TACTACTACTACTACTACTAGTAGTAGTAGTAGTAGTAGTAGTAGTAGTAGTAGTTGTAGTAGTAGTAGTAGTAGTAGTAGTAGTAGTAGTAGTAGTAGTAGTAGTAGTAGTTTGCACCACTACAACTTTTCCTGAACAATTTTGTTTATAGTTTTAAAATTTTTGAAGATTTATTAAAATGGCTGACTCCTTATCTTCATTAAACTAACACAGTGATTACTTAACAATATTAACGTACGTCCTCACATTCGTTAATGATCAGCCACTTCCGTTCATTCTTATTGACTCATGCATGGCTGTGCCATTAAGGATCTCGCTTTACAGTCACGTGATTTCGGATTCAGTCCAACTGCGCGATACCTTCTACTATAGACTCGGTCCGAGAAATGCCTACTGACTGAATTTGGGAAATGAAAACCATGTAAAAACGCATCCTGTACATACATACATACATACATAATACACACACACACACATATGTATATATATATATATATATATATATATATATATATATATATATATATACATCCTGTTTTTGGGATCTTACCTTTAAATATATATATATATATATATATATGTGTGTCTGTGTCTGTGTATCTATGTTTGTGTTTTCTCCCTACACCGCTTGACAACCGGTGTTGGGTTTGTTAACGTTCTTGCAAGTTATCGTTTGGGCAAAAGAGACCGATAGAACTAGCGGCAATTTGTTACCACAAAACCCTTCAAGGCGGTGCTCCAGCATGGCTGCAGTCCAATGTCTAAAACAAATAAAGGATAAAAGGAAAAAAGATATATTCAAACGCTTTCTTACTACTAACGTTTATTTGACACGATGACTTCTTTGAAGAAGCTAAAAGTAATGTAGAACTTGCCCAAGATGGTGCTATAGACTAATGAAGACAAAGTGAGATTTGGCTTCTCCGTTTCAAATTTGTGCTTAATCTTACCGGTGCCCTATATACTAGTTCCTTCACTGTTACCCTCATTATACAACTAAGGGGTGTGAGATGACGGGATTTAAATGAATACCCAGATTAGCGGAGAGGTACAAGCATGTTGGTTCTCTTGTCTAGATTTTATTTCACTGTAGATAGTGTTTTAAATTTCTATATAAACATATACATATGTATGTAAGTATGTATGTAAGTATGTATGTATATAAATGTGTGTGTGTGTTTGCATATATATATATATATATATAATTATATATATATATTTATATATGTATATATTGTTTGCATGTATGTACGTATGCATGCATACATGCATATATATCTATGAATGTTTCTTTCTCTATAGATAATATACACACACATATATATATGTCTGTACGTATATGCGTACATGCATATATACATGCATATATGTGTGTGAGTGTGTACGCAAGCAAGTATGTAGTATACAGGAAAAGAATGCGTGAGAGAAGTAACATGTATGTATGTAAGTCTGTGTTGGTGTGTGCGTGAGCGTGTGTGTGTGTGTGTGTGTGTGTGTGTGTGCGTGTGTGTGTGTGTGTGCGTGCGTGTGTGTGTACGTGTGTTTATGTGTTGGGATGCCGATAAGCATTCAGATGCACAAAACAATTATTCCTTCATTGTCAGTTTCGATTACCAGTGGAAACTGCTCGTCTTACGTCACTCAACCGGTTATAAAAAGCATGACTATCGCATTTTATTTTTATTTCCCGCCTCATAAAATAACCGAAGATGCCAAAAGTGAATCATTATATTTGTTGATAAGACAAATCAATGTTTGAGTTGAATAATTAAAACGTAGCACTACTACAAAATTAAAAACTTCATTCGCAAACATTGAGATTAAAGTCCTTTTATATTTACATATGCTCAACTACATAACAATAAAGACGATCACATCATGTGGGTGGGGGGATTTTTTTTTCTTTCATTTCTTATAATTTTCTTCAACCGCGTAAAACAGACATCAATCAAACTGCCATAAAGGAAAAAAAAAACACACAAAGCAAACAACAAAAATAATAACAATGAGAAAAAAGAGGTAGAAGAACAACACCAACAGCAACAACAACAATGATGATGATGATGATGATGATGATGACGACGACGATGATGATGATGATGGTGATGGTGATGTTGATGATGATGATGATGATGACAAATAGCAAATGTTTCATGAATTTTATAAAGAAAATTAAAAAAAAAAAGACATTTCCGACAGACGTTTTCAAAATAAATAGATAAATAAATAAATAAAAAATAATTAAATAAATAAATAAATAAATACATAAATAAATGATAAAAAGTAAAATGACTGCACGGTAATTTTTGCCGCCGACTTTTAAACATTCTAGACATAGTTGCGTGAAAAAAGAAAAAAAAAAGGCATGAAACGTCTGTTTATCATTGACAAGTGACATATTTGATTAGAAGAAAATTGCTAATATTTCTAAATGATAAAAATTCGGAAGTTACATGGAGATGTTAATACTAAAAATGTCTTGGAAATGGTATTTCTATTCTTATCTTTTTGTCTTTTAATTGTTACAGTCATTGGACTGAGGCTATACTCGAACACTGCCTTGAAGGGTTTAGATGAACAAATAGGAGGAGGAGGACGAAGAAGAAGAAGAAGAAGAAGAAGAAGAAGAAGAAGAAGAAGAAGAAGAAGAAGAAGAAGAGCAGCAGCAGCAGCAGCAACAACAATAACAACTAGTTTTCTGTGTTTTTTTATTTTTTTTTTTAGTGCTGATATTTGTTCTATCGGTTCTTTTGCCGAACTGCTAGATTGGATGGATGTAAACAAACCAATATCTAATGTCAAGTAGTAGCGAAGGACAAAAACAAAGACAGACACATACATGTACACACACGCACGCACACACACACACACACACTCACACACACATATATGCGTATATGTATGCACGTGTGTATACATGTATACTTGTGTATATATGTATGTACACACACACACACACATATATCCATCTTAAACTTTCTCTGACCATAAATCTAATACATTCATTGTGTACATCCTTTTGTCTTTCTGTTTTTCCTCATTTTGTTTTTACTTTTTATTTGCATGTATATTTACTATTTACATATTTATGTATATATGTGCGTGCGCGCGTGTGTGTATGTATGTATGTATGTGTATATATATATATATATATATATATATATATATATATATATGTATGTATGTATGTATGTATGTATGTATGTATATACACGACGGCCTTTCAGTTTCCGTCTGCAAAATGCGGTCACGAGGCTTTGGTCAGACAGTGGGTGTAGTAGAAGATACTTGCGCAAAGTTCCACATACTGAACACCAAACTATACTGTTTAGAAGTAGACTGCTTACCAACCCAAGCTTATCGTTGAGTGTTTCAGATATTTTCTGTATTTAAAAAATACAATGGCATCAGCTTATTCAATAGTTAAAATGTAGCTCCAAGATATATCTTACATCATTGATGTTTCTAGGGCGTTAGGGGTTTTCGGTTCTTCCAACATCAGCCCACTTGATCCAGCGAGGGTTCGGCAAATTCCAGCTTGTACCCCACTACCCGTAAACCACCAGCTTGCCCCCTTTATCCATAGCCACCTTGTGGCCGTCTGCTATCTTCCTCTTTGCTGCATTAGTAACTACCAACTCTTTCAGAGCTTTGCAGAACTTTGCAGATGAACGCCCCACGAAACACCGGCAATTCGTTAAGAAAACAAAAAGCTAGAATTCAGTAACAGATCGATTGTTAGGTGCACATATGGTAGCGTGGGTTAAGAAGTTTGATGCGCATCCAGATGATTCAGGGTTCGATCCCACAGTGAAGCTCAGTGAGCAAGTGTCTTGTATTGTTGCCTTAGATTGGCGGATACTTTATGAATGAAATTTAGTAAGTGGAGATGGTACAGAAGCCCGTCATATATATGTGCACGCCATGTTTGTGTATATATGTATGTATACATACATGCATGCGTGTATGTATATATTTATGTATGTATGTGTGTATGTATGTATGTATGTATATGCAACAAACCTCGAAAACAAGTGTAAACTTTATCAGAAATAGAATCCTAATGAAGGACAATCATGCAAAACCGATGTATGGCATGACACGTACAACAGATCTAAGAAACTAAGAACTCTTTACACAGGTTTAACCTTACAAGAATTAGAATTTAATGAAGAAAATCTTAGAAACTAAGAGAGCACATGAGAGAAAAGTTTCTGAACACACATAAATAAACAAGCACATTTAACTTATACATCCTATCTTCAGCTACCAAACAGATATCATTATGGTTTCGATACCTGAGCAGTATCATTCACTCCGGTGCTGTTAGCAGCGTTAAAAGCATAAACGCTGACTGGGAGTCTAACACTAGCGAAATATGTTCATTATATATCCATTACATCTGGTAATCGTTACGTATATATATCTATATCTGCTTCCCAACCACATGGTTCCGGGTTCAGTCCCACTGCGTGGCACCTTGAGCAAGTGTCTTCTACTGTATCCTCGGGCCGACCAAAACCTTGGTCTTTTTTCAGTTTCCGTCTACCAAATCTACTGATTTGATAGACGGAAACTGAAAAAGATCACCGTGTGTATATATATATATATATATATATATATATATGTGTGTGTGTGTGTGTGTGTGTGTGTGTGTGTCAATGTGCATGTTTGTGTCCGTATTTGCACCCCCCCACCATCATCGTTTGACAACTGTGTTTACGTCCCCGTAACTTAGAGATTTGGCAAAAGAGGCCGATAAAATAAGTATTAGG
>NC_068985.1:113303033-113304103 GCF_001194135.2 Octopus bimaculoides
TATATATATATACATACATACATACATACATACATATACATATATATATGTGTGAGTGTGTGTGTGTGTGTGTGTGTGTGTGTGTGTGTGTATACATACATATTCACATACATACATACATAAGTATCACCCTCACCATTACCATCATCATCATCATCATCCGCTTCCCTATTCTTTCACCCTCCATTTCTTCGTCAAGCCTGTTTACAAAATTTTCTAATTCTTCTGCTGTTCACCATTATATTACAGACAAGCTTATCAGAATTGCTTTGTTTTGTTTCCTGTTTGTTGGTAGCCATTACTGCCAATGTCTGTGACGTCATCGGCAGTGGGCGGGACGGGGAGGTGTACAGTATTAGAGATAAAACATAGCTTATTGACAGGTGGTGGTCGAAAGTGGAAGCTTCTGATACTATCTTCACTTGTCTGTGTTGTCGTTGTTGTTGTTCTTCTTCTTCGTTCTTGATAAGGAATTGTGACATTGATGGTGGTGGCCACGTGGTTGATGATGATGATGGTGATGGTGGTAGTGGTGGTGGTGGCGGCGGCGGCGGCTGTGTAATGATGGTGATGATGGTCACGACGATGATGATGAGAGTAGTGATAATGGTGTTAATGATTTCTTACAACGAGAACAATGATATATTGCCACAACAGCAATAATAATAATAATAATAATAATAACAATAATAATAATAATAATAATAATAATAATAATAATAATAATAATAATAATAATAATAATAATAATAATAAGAAGAAGAAGAAGAAGAAGAAGAAGAAGAAGAAGAAGAAGAAGAAGAAGAAGAAGAAGAAGAAGAAGAAGAATCTTCGACAACACCGCCGTCATCAATAACAATAACAAGAAGAATATAAATAAAGATAGAAAAGGAAAAATCAATCAGTTTTGAATTGATCATTGATCAAATTATTAATGGAAGTTAAGAAGTGAGGAAAAATCGAACTTGGTGTAAAATTCTACATCTATTGGTATTGTTATTATTGAAGTTCGATCAGTAGATTGATAATTAAGACTGACTTGACGTATGGAGGGGAAAGGGTTATGTTGG
>NC_068985.1:113304535-113305012 GCF_001194135.2 Octopus bimaculoides
TATATATATATATATATATATATATATATATATATATATATTTGTTTTGCAAGATTTTTGATGTGAAATCGTGTGTTGAAACAGATGTTGTTGTACTTGGGGATGGTCATATTGTGTGTGTGTATTGGCTGAGCAGAAACTCGTCGCAATACCACTGTATCGATTAGACATTCGAATGTTGTTATACACTGCTGATCACATTGCGCTTCCTCGCGTTGTCATTATTTTTGAACGATGGTTAGGTGGGCAGGCCAACGTTTTCGCTGAACGGAATGCTGGTCCGTTGCAGAGTTATTTATTTACAATTGAGTGGACGGTAGCAATGTGGAATGAAGAACAAAACGCATCGCACGGTCCGGGAATCGAAACCGCAATCTTACGAACATAAGCGCAACACTGTAACCACTAATCCATGCGCCTCCATGTATGTGAGTGTGTGTGTGTGCATGTATATATATATATATATATATATATATG
>NC_068985.1:113305225-113307596 GCF_001194135.2 Octopus bimaculoides
CCCCCCCCATGACTGAAACAAGTAAATATTTAAAAAAAACTATTATGTAGTTTTGCGTTTTCAAGATTCTATCAGTTGCATTCTTCAATAAGTTTCTTCACTCTTTGGCTGTATTTAAAGCATTCACTTTCTAAACCGTATTGAAAATATTCTTAAAATGTTTGGTTAAACCAAACGTTACTGTAATAGATTTCCCAAAACCCTACAGGTTAATAATTCTTTCTATTATAGGCACAAGGCCTGAAATATTGGGGGTAGAGTCTAGTTGACCACATCGACTTCAATTTTCTACTGCTACTTTTATTTTCATTCCCGAAATGGTGAAACGCAAATTCGACCTCGACCTAATTAGAATTCAGAGCATAAAAATCCAGAAGAAATACGGCTAAGTCTTTTGTCTAGTTAGCTGCCTCTATAACATCTTTTTCCTCTTTAATTTTAGCACAAAACGAGCAATTTTGAAGAAATGTTAAATATGTCGCGACGGAGGGGATAAAATGTTATCGATTCCAGTGCTTACTTGCTACTTATTTTAGCGACCCCGAATGGATGAAAGGCAAAGTCGACCTCAACGGAATTTGAACTTTGAGCGTAACGAGCCGGAAGAAATACCGTTAAGACTTTTATTCGGGGCGACAACGATTCTGCTATTTCGTGATCTTCTTCAAGCTTAATATTGGTTTCAAGTTTTGGCACAAGGCCAGCAATTCCGAGGGAGGGGTAATTTGATTACATCGACTCCAGTGCTCAGTTGGTACTTATTTTATCAATCCCGAAAGGATGAAAGGCAAAGTCGACCTCAGCGAAATTTGAACTCGAGCGTAAAGTCCCAGAAGAAATATGGTTAAGCATTTCGTCCGGTGCAGTAACAGTTCTGCCAGCTCGCCGCCTTCTTATAGCATAATATTCCGTTTATTTAAGTGCCATGAAAAACCCTTTTAAAACTTATTTGTTGAACCTGGAAAATCATTAGCCAAGGTAAAGGTAAATTGTTCCATGCATTTTATATGTAAAAATAGGCATCAAATCATTCAAGTACGTAACTAGGATTCAGCCGTTGTACATTAGTCATAAACTGTTTCACCTTCATTTAAAAGTAAATTAAAATTCTCGTTTATAACATAACTATGACATCCATCAAACTGACCGTCTTTGCCATGATTCACATCACATCATCGAAATGTTTATTACTTGTTTGTGCATGGGAAACTTACTGATATATTATGCGACAGAAAGAAGTAAATGTGAATGACTAACGGCTTCTGTACCAGAAATCAACATTTTGACCTACCGTTTTAGGGCGACATTATTCGTAACCAAAATCATTTTTGACAAATCTTTTTGACTGTCACGAAACATTTCTATTCAAATCAATTTGTCTTTCGCGAATTCTTCGTATCTTTCTCTGGCATGTTTTAAGGCAAATTTTCTATATCTACTCTACACGAAAAGAATTTCCATGAAAGTTTCGTGCAAAATTGTTAATTGAGCTGATAACGTCAAATAGTGGTTTCATCAAGACAAATAGAAAAAAAAAAAAGACCCAGGTTTTAAACTGTTTTTGATTCTCTATAGAAAAAAATCTCAGTGTACACAATTCCAACAGGCATTAAATTAAAATAGCCATTTGAATATTGTACGAGATATTTATACTGTTTGAAGGTATGATGCTGTACAATGTCTGAGATAAAATCTCTTTATAGACTTGTTAACTTAAAAAACACTATATATATATTGGACTGAAAGGTAGCGAGATGGCAGAATCGTTAGCACGCCGGGTGAAATGCTTAGCAACCTTTAAATGATGAAAGACACAGTCGACCTCGGCAGAATTCTGCCGGGTCAACTTTATCTTTCATCCTTTTAGGGTAGATAAAATAAATACCAGTTGAGCACTGGGGTCAATGGAATCGACTTAATCCTTATCCCCAAAATGCTGGCCTTGTGCCAAAATTTGAAAGTAATGTGTATCGGAGCGAGACGAACATAGCCGCTGCATTAATGCACAAAAATGACGGACACGCTTTGCTTCAGCTGAGGCTTGTCAACGCTGGCATTCCGATTTTCACCTGTCTATGAAGAAATTTTATCTCAGACAATTCCCCAGCATCATGTCATCTACCTGTGTGCATACATTTAGTATGATACACAGATGGCAATTTTGATTCTTTGTTTTTAGCATTTAGCTTTTACTTGTTTCAATCATTGCACTTTCGCCTTGCTGGGGCAGCACGTTGAAGGGCTTTTTTAGTCGAACAAAACGACCCAGTATTTACTTTATCAGCCTGGTAGTTATGGTATCGGACTCTCATTTTGGTACTTATTCTATCTCTTTTGCCAAAACACTAGGTTAAGAGTACGTAAACAAACC
>NC_068985.1:113308209-113308783 GCF_001194135.2 Octopus bimaculoides
ATGGCTTATAAACACCTTCCACGCTGCAATTGTTTATATATATATATATATATTTATATATATATACATACATACATATATATACCTACATATATATACACGTATACATATATGTACATACATACATACATACATACATACATATGAATATCTGTTCTCTCTCATCTATTTCAGTCATTAGATTGCAGCTGGGGTACCGTTTTGAAGAACTTTTTTTAGTCGAATAAATCAACCCCAGTAATTATACTTTTAAAGCTTAGTACTTATTCTATCGCGTATTTTTGCCGAATCGTTAAGTAACAGGGGCGTAAACAAAGTAACACCGGTTGTCAAGAGGTGGTAGGAGACAAACACAGCACAGACACAAATACACACACACATACATATGTACAGACACGACGAGCTTCTTTCCGTTTCCGTCCACCAAATTCACTCATAAGGCTTTTATCGGCCCAAGGCTGTAGTAGAAGACACTTGCTCAAGGTGTCAAGCAGTGGGACTGAACCCGAAACTGTGTGCTTGGGAAGCAATCTTCTTACTATACAGCCACGCCTGCGCCTATATATATATATAT
>NC_068985.1:113313445-113314851 GCF_001194135.2 Octopus bimaculoides
ATATATATATATATAAGAGGATGGTGATAATAATAATGATAATAATAATAATAATAATAAATGCGAAGGCGAATGTCTGTGTCTGTGTGTCACACTTTTTCAATTTTACTTCTCCGACCTCCTCTCTCACTTTTCAATGACACTTCTAAAAGTATCAAGTAATTTAACTATAAAACGTGTTTCATAACAATTCGAAACTGAAATACGTTTTGAACTCACGCTTTCATACAATATTACTGCTCATAACTCTCTTCCATAACTTTCGGCCGTCGGAGCTATGGAAACCTAGCGCACTCCGACTGCATGAATTCGACTTATTTTACTAGAAGATAGATTCGACTAATTTTATTAATGGATCCCATCCGACTACCTTAAAAAATACTAATTCTACTCTCTAAAAATGTTTCTTTCTTAATCCTTACATTTTGACAAAAATCTGTCTCTAAATATTATAATTGTATCAGGTAATTTAACTATAACACTACTCTCAAAATTGTTTTTTTCTTAATCCTAACATTCTGAAAAAAATATATCTCAAAATATTATAACTATTTCCAAAAGTAATTTCCAAAATAAACATTTTGAAAATATCGTTCTCTGAATATTATAACAGTATCAAGTAATTTAACCATAACAAGTGCCTCATAACGTTCGGAACGGAAATACACACTAACACACACACACTCCCCCCACTCTCTCCCTCCCCTTCTGTCTCTCTCTCTCTCTCTCTCTCTCTCTCTCTCTCTCTCTCTCTCTCTCTCTCTCTCTCTCTCTCTCTCTCTCTCTCTCTCTCTCTCTCTCATACAATATTACCTCTCATAACTCTCTACCGTAAAAATGTTGGAACCTTAGTATCTTTTCAGATATTAATAAAATTTGTTGGACCTATTTTCATACTGTTGGCCGTCGGAGCTATGGAAACTTAGCGCATTCCGACTGCATGAAAATACATTCGACTAATTTTATTATTATCTTAAAAGATACTAAAAAATACTGAATTTCAAGCACCTTTATGCTCAAATACGTTTAGAGGAATTCCAAACCACAAAAATCGCACTTTAAAATAGTATTTAGCGACAGTGGTGTAATTTCCCTTCAAACTACGAACAGGAGTTTAGATATGTACCAGCCACTACAAATAATTGTTTGTACGAAAAGAAAGTGCCCTACGTACATCAAATCCTCTCTAAATTAAGAGGCGGCAGAAGAATTATCGTTGAACTTTTAAAAGATAAGTTTATTGTTGCCTGCAGCCAGCTATATGTTGGTTGTTCAAGGATAGGACATGGAAACAAGCTATTTGTACTAACCTTGAATGGGAAGACAAAAAATGTTATCATGCAGCTTCGTAGTAAATTCCAAGTCGACAAATTATATCATTGTTTTGATGAAAATTGTTCACTGCT
>NC_068985.1:113315807-113320961 GCF_001194135.2 Octopus bimaculoides
ATACACAGAGGGAGACGGATAGACAGACAGACAGATAGTTAGACAGTCAGACAGACAGATACACCCCACACACATATAAATATGTATGCATGTATGTATGTATATATGTCTATATGTATATCTATCTGCTTACTTGTTTGTTTATTTAGACTTACAAATACGTGTGTGTGCGCGCGCGCGTGTCTGTGTGTGTGCGTGTGCGTTTTGTGTCTGTGTGTATGCTTCTGTAGGTTTATAAATATACGTGTGTATGATTTATAATTTTCTCCGTTTCTCATACTGGCTGATATGTTTGCTTGTTTTCTTCTGAATGCCTAGAACATGTGGTCATGTGAGTATTGTGTTCATGTATGCATAAATACATTCCCGCATGTATATCAATATTACCAAAATTCTCTCAAAACACACGTACTGCCACCGAAGGTGATTCTAAACCAAGAACTATTAAATTATCATGATATATTTTATAGAAATGAAATCCTTAATAATCACGGAAAATTCAAGTCTCAAATATAGAAAAAGAGAATCTCGATGCCTTGACAAATGCATTAACTTGTTTCTTTGTTTTTAACTTTTCCTATCATAGAATAAGATATATCAAGATTATCATTGTTTGTGAGGGATTTTCCTGTTTATTTATTTGCTTAATTGTTTATTTATTTCATTTTCAACTTCATGTTCTATCTCAAACAAATTTTTCGTCAAAGCAGGAGGAAGAAAATCAATATGGAGCTCCAATTATGTTTCAGCATCGCCAATTTGTTGGATTTTCGGGAGGAATTCTAAGTTGAGAATGAATGCGTGACAAAAAACCAACGACAACAACAGCTAACAACAGTAACAATAAGCCTGCTTCCCAACCACATGGTTCTGGGTTCAGCCCCACAGCGTGATAGCATGGATAAGTGTCTTTTAGTATAGCCTTGGACCGATCCGTATGCAGCTCCCTCTCTCGTTTTGGTACTATCCGCGCCAAGCTCCCGCTGTATTCTCAACTCCCTTTTTTAATAGGAAGTACATGAGATTACCTTCCTCGCTCGTTAACAGGAAGTAAACGAGATTACCTGTCTCGTCCCATGCTCACTTCCTGTATGTATATTTGTTATCCATACCAACGTTATTTCACTTCTGCCAAACGGTCGTTGACAAGCGTTTATCTCGCCACCTTCAGAAAACATTGTAAATTCTCTCCCTTCATTATATTATTGATATACATAACAATAGGGATTTAGAAAAGGGCGTCTATAAAACTAGTTTTTAAGCATCGAATGTCTATGGGAGTCCACCAGAATAGAAGAGTAATCAAAGGAGCCCATAAGCTAAAAAATAAAAAAAACGGTTTAGAACTAGTGGTTTAAAGAATATGAACCACCACAATTCTCCTAACCATAACACCCCTAATGGCCCTAGAACTGTATACCCGATTATAAAGTGTCCAATAACTGGTGCCATATTTAAGAATACCTATAATGTGGAGAATACTACTATCGACTATCATGGTTCCGGTTCTAGTGATATAACTAACAATAAATCCAGAGTAAATACCATTAACACCAACTGTAATAAACTGGGTGCACATATTTGTAATAGCCACAAGCTTGATTTCCATCAACTTAACTATACTAACCCTCTCCATCTTAATAATAGTGGCGTTAATGCTCCTGGCTCCATAAGCAGGACTTCTCAATTAAAGTGAAATTTGAACCTCGGATCCGAAATGGGTTTGATCAAGTACCTGTCGCCATGTTGTAACTCCATATTATAATCTTTCCTACTCTAGGTACAAGGCCCGAAATTTTGGGGCAGGGGGCCAGTTGATTAGATTGACCCCCTTACGCAACTGGTACTTAATTTGTCGACCCCGAAAGGATGAACGGCAAAGTCGAGCTTGGTGGAATTTGAACTCAGAACGTAAAGACAGACGAAATACCGCTAAGCATTTCACCCGGCGTGCTAACGCCTCTGCCAGCTCGCTGCCTCATACTCCATATTATAATGTAAAATCCATGGTTCATTATAGGCTTTTAAAATTATTGATTCCTTTTAAGACTGGCATTTATTTTATCACTCTGTTTTGCTGAACTGTTGAGTTTCAAGGACGTAAGCAAACCAATACTAGATTAAAAGCGGGGTGGGGTGGGGACAAACATAAACAGAAAGGCACTCACACACAACACGCTGGTACTCCAGTTTTTCTAAGCCCTGTAAAAGAACTCGGAAGGATAGGCTTCCAACCAGGCCTTTCACGATGCCCTTAAAGCCGTGTATATATATATATATATATACACGCACACACAGTACAGGCATCGACATAGTTTTCGTCAACCAAATTCACTCAAAAAGAATTGGTCAGCTGGGGGTATAATAAAAGACGCTTGTCGAAGGTGCCACTCAATGGAACTGAACACGAATCCACGAGGCTGCAAAGCGAGTTTCTTAACCACGCAGCCATGCATTGCGCTTGTAGAAAGTCTAATATTTATTAATGTCTTTTTGTAAAGTATTAACGAAATAAGGAATGTCTTGCTGGAGAATATAATTCAATAAACGTTTCTCAGTGAGTTGTTACGTGGTGAGGTTACTAAACAGAAACACTTTTAAAGCTCAGCTGATTTATGAATCTCAGCAAAGTACAATGTACTTGTTGAATTTGTTTAATTAATGATCAAATGCAGAGAAGTGAGACGTGCTATTTAGCTAAACCTATTTATCGTCCTTGTCAATAGATGCTTCACCAAGTGAAACTGCTCTTGTCAAAGCAGAACGCTTAATAAATTAGCTAAAATATTTCATGTTCTTGATCAGCGGGAGTGTATTTTGGTTAAACAGAAGATCAAGATTAATTTGTCATTCAGAATATTAACGATTTAATATGAATATTATCCAGCTGTGTTCCGTCACACTATAATCATTAGGCCATATCTGTGAGTTGTAGGTTGTTTAGCTCCAGATCACTCACGAACGAGCAGATCCATCGTTATCAGCGTTCCAGGCGTGACCATCATGTTTTTTTAGGGGTATGGAAGCAATCTTTTCTTTATTTTAATATGCCGGGTATGATTGGAAGAAAATATGAGTGATATGTCTTGCAAATGAGTAGGACACATTGGTGTCCAGGATTATATCTTGTCGAAAACACTAGGCCGAGATATTAAATGATTTACGCTAGACATTAAATCCGTTCCCTCAACGTCCCAGATTTGTCAATCATCCTTTCAAAAGTGGATAATATAAATACCAAGAATACACTAAAGGACCATAGAATGGGTTATATTATTCCACTATTGAAAAATATGACTTTGTGCTTAGTTAAAGCGAATGATTATAACAACCTCTTTGATTTCTACCGTCATCCTTATCATCATCATCTACATCATAAACAAAGTTATATCGGTGAGAATGTGTGAACGCGCATCCACATTTTTCTTCCTGATGTATACATATGCGTGTATACATAATATATATATATATATATATATATATATATATATATATACAGTTGTTTGGGCGTGCGTTCATCCGAACAATATGGCTAGACCATCTCATTTGGCTTTTCAAAATCATAGTTTTAATTGGGGTGATGCCTGCAGATGAAAGGACATCTGCGTTTGGAGTAAAAGAACTGCATTTAACGTTTAAAATGTGATGAAGGCATTTTTGGTGGAATTGTTCTAACAATTTGAAATGTCTTTCATAACATGTCCATGTTTCACGAGAATACAACAGGGATGGTAAGACAAATGATTTGTAAAGAGCCAGCTTTGAATTCTTATTTATATGTCGTTGGCACCAAACGTGTGACTCCAAACCACCAAATGCTTGTGCTGCCCTTTGAATTCGCAGATGTATTTCTGTACCCAGATTTCCATCATTTTGTACAGAGCTTCTTAGGTATGAAAGAATCAACAACCTCAAGTAACTTACCCTTAACAAAAGTTTTAGTGGGGTTGCAAACAGCACCACATGCAGATTGATATATGACAGCTGTTATTTTCAAGATGATGATCAAGCCAAAATCATCACAAGCTGAGTCAAATGCAGATACAAGAGATTTCAGACTAGATCGCCATCGTCAGCGAATAAGAATTCCCTAATGAGTGAAGTAAAAACCTTCGTTTTGAATTTCAGTCAGGTCAGATTAAAAACATTCCCTGTTGTTCGATATTTTACGTAAATACCCACCTCGGAGTTTTGAAAAGCGTGTGACAACACAACAACAAAGTATATTGCAAAGAGGGTGGGTGCATCAAGGTCTCCTTGCTTTACTCTATTTTCCACGGCAAAGGATTAAGAGAGCCTACCACCAAAATTAACTCTAGCTTTCATATCTTGATGAAAAGACCTGATCATGTTTACAATTTTTTTCTGGGCAACCTTCTTTCCTTAGAATTAGCCACAGAGCATTTCGATTAACAGTATCGAATGCTTTGCTCAAATCAACAAAGCAATGGTATAGGACAAGATTCTGTTCAATGCACTTTTCCTGAAATTGTCTGATAGTTAAGTGACAATCAGCTGTGCCCTTGGAGGAACGAAAACCACACTGAGACTCAGACACTATATTTGGAACTATGAAGGTATTTTAACGTTCTAACAGAATGCTGGCAAGTACCTTTCCAACCACAGATAAAAGCGATATCCTACGTAAATTAGCTCACAGAGCCTTTGGCTCCGATTTATACAAGGAGACTAAAATGGCATCAATCCAGTCATGAGGCACTTTCTCAGTTCTCCAACAGTGACTAATTAATATATTTAAGAGTTCAAACATTTTGTCATCTTTATATTTCAAGACTTCTGCACAGGTTCCATTAGACCCTGGAGACATACATACATGCATTTATACATACATACACACACACACACAAATGTGTGTGTGTGGGTCTGTATATATGTATATCTATCTATATATATATATATATTCTCATGTGTTCTCTTATTCACAATATACATTTCTAGTTCTGATTGAAACAAAACACAAAACTGAAAGCACAGACCGCTATCTTATATATCACATTCGAAGAATATGAAAGAACAAGGATTCCGTTTTAAAAAGCAAGACAGATGGAAAGGTTTCTATTATAATACAAGCGTAAATTAGATTGGAAAAATCAGCTTCACCTCACTATACAAGTATGTATGTATGTATGTATG
>NC_068985.1:113321061-113321505 GCF_001194135.2 Octopus bimaculoides
CAATAGTTCTGGAAGCTGAGTGCTTAAGTATACTTTCGTATATAGACAAATAGCTAAACAACTACATAGTAAGTTAGTAAACAAATACACCGGCAATGCAAGTATACGCAACAAAATAAACTGGTACATTTGCGCGCGCGCGCGTGAATAGGTCTATGCACATATACATAAAAATACATACATACATACATATATGTATATATATATATATGCATACAGCGAGAAAATATGGAAAACAGGACAAGTAATACAAAACCGTCAGCTGCCTCTCTACTCCTCATTTCGAACATTCAACGACAATATGAGTCTTTTGGATTTTATGCGGGGTCAAAGTTGGGAACAAAAACCGGACAGTGGAGACATACAAGGAAACCGACGAAAAGAAACTCGGAGCGTCGTTAGACCAGAACGGGGGACATATATATATATACATATATATATATA
>NC_068985.1:113322576-113324066 GCF_001194135.2 Octopus bimaculoides
ATACATACATACATATATGTATATATATATATATGCATACAGCGAGAAAATATGGAAAACAGGACAAGTAATACAAAACCGTCAGCTGCCTCTCTACTCCTCATTTCGAACATTCAACGACAATATGAGTCTTTTGGATTTTATGCGGGGTCAAAGTTGGGAACAAAAACCGGACAGTGGAGACATACAAGGAAACCGACGAAAAGAAACTCGGAGCGTCGTTAGACCAGAACGGGGGACATATATATATATACATATACACTATTTTACTCTTTTACTCTTTTATTTGTTTCAGTCATTTGACTGTAGCCATACTGGGGCACCGCATTTAAGTCGAACAAATCGATCCCAGGACTTATTGTTTGTAAGCCTAGTACTTATTCTATCGGTATATTTTGCTGAACCACTAAGTTATATATATAGATAGATAGATAAATAGATAGATACATACATGCATACATACATACATACATACATACATACATACATATACATATATATATATATATATATATATATATATATATATATATATATATATATATATATATATATATATATATATATATATATATATATATGTATATATATATATATTCACACATCCACACACCATTATCCACACTCCCACACATAATTTTCAACAGCGTTACAACATATACCACTATACGATTAGCCCCACACAGTGTTTAACTCAGTACACATTCCACGCTATCAGGCACCCTCCTACACCCACACAAGCATATAATACCTGAACACTGACAATATATATACACACACACACGCAACACGCTTAGACAGACACTTTTCACCGACAAAAAAAAGACACTATATACATGCACACTATCTGGTCGCAGACACACACACACTATTCTCACATACAGACATGCGCTTGCGCCCCCTGGTATATTGGGATCACAGTTACCGTTATCATTATTATTGTTGTTGTTGTTGTTGTTACTATTATTATTATTATTATTCTGTCAAAATGTTTTGTATAAATATGGTGGAAGTCACCTCAATTCTTTTCTTTCTTTTTATTTTCTTCTGCCTTTCCTTCATTCCGCTACCTTTTCTGAAATGCCAAAGACTGATGACGTCGTTTTACTTAGAAAGAAACACAGTTATTCCGATTTAATTTTTCATTTTTCAGCGTTTCCTATCTTTGAATTTAACTTCATATTATTATTATTATTAGTATTATTATTATTGTTCAGTAGTTTTATTTTTATAACGTGCTTTCACTTCACTACCGAGCGCAGCTCTGTGCGCCTTGGGTATGTGCTGTGGTTTGCTGTGGTGCTCTTATGTTTACTGTATTGAAAGTGTTTTGCGTAGAATGTGTGCAGTGCCCAGTAGTGCAATTTTCTGTATGTTATATATATTTGTAAGTCCTGGTATTTTTGTTATGTATTTGTCTGAATATTTTATTATTATTATTATTTTTTTTTATTATTATTATTATCATTATTATTATTATTATTATTATT
>NC_068985.1:113324420-113328893 GCF_001194135.2 Octopus bimaculoides
TATCTATCTATCTATCTATCTATCTATCTATCTATCTATCTATCTATATATATATATATATATATATATATATATATATAAAACGCATAATTTATGCAACTTTAGCAGGTGTCATAGATCAAAGTAGTTACGGCATTTAAGCTACTTTGACAACACAGGAATGTTGAGGAAGATACAATGCAAACTGTAGCATAAAATGTGGTGATAGAGGGGTATCTAGGTATCATGACCTGAATGGGAGCCGACACCGCTTGCGAGTATAGAGTTAAAAACATACATATGTGACGGCGCAAAGTTGTTGGAAAGCGTACGGTCTTCCGTTGTGTATACTGTCTCTCCAGGGCCTCACAAGTTTCTCTAACGCCTCTGTGTAGACAGCAGCATTGACTCTTAAACCCTGTGAAAAATGTGAGGCGGCATGACATCTCCCTCGTTGCCGATGACTCCCTGAACCATCTGAGTTGCTGGGAACTTAGTATGCATGGCCGTTGGAACCTCATTCTAGACCTCATCATAACCACCTGTTGTTCCTTCGGTTTACCTTTTGGTCCTGATTGAGGCTTTTCTCATCGGAGAAAAACCAAAGCAATCCACCCTCTTGGTATTTTAACTTGTTTAGCAAGGGCTTTCGACAAATCGAACGGTTCTCGCTTGTTACATCCCACTTAAGTTGACTCCTCCGTATCACATAAGACTTGTTTTGGATGTCATCATGTACAACTCTTCTGGCGGTGCATCCTTAAAACTTGAGGTCTATTGTAATGACTCTGATTGACTTCCCAGGATTTTTGTCCATTATTCCTTAGACTTAACGTACAGTTATGTACAATTATCTTAGACTTGTTGTACAGTTGTGTACACACACACACATACACATTAGCCTCACACATATACACACATCCATACACATACTCACACATACACGCGTCCATACGCACACACACAGACACACACAAACTCGCTCCCATTCATACACACACACTCTTACACACATTCTCATTTAAACATGCGCGCTTGTGCACCAAAGTTCGTTGGGGGGGTGGGGTCACCGTTACCGTATTATTATTATTATTATTATTATTATTATTATTATTACTTACTTACTTACTTAATTAATTAATTAATACGTATGCAAGTTTAAAAATCAGCAGATCTTATCATATTAGTATGGTCTTCATGGATTGGAATCTTGTGAACCAAAATATGGTCCATGTTGTTCTTTGTATCAAGGACAGCTCTGATCAAATAGATCGATAATCAGCTATATTCTTTCTGTAACCAAAAATTGCGTATAGCATCATCCAGCATATCTACCACTGTTTTAGTTGGGTGTGCTTCAAAGGAGATTTGGCTACTATTTCCAGCAAGTTAAGTGACCTAGTAAAAACTCACTTTTTCACTCGTCATGGTAAGTGATTCCTTCATTGAAAACAAAATATAATAAAATAGAATCCACTTTAAATCCACAATAAATTATTGATTCCAGTGTAGTGTAAACGTAGTGAATAATTCCAAAATCAAATATCAAAAGAATTGTGCCTCTGTTTATCCAAGACCAGCATTAATTCAATTTTAAAACTTAAAATGATATTACTCCTCCACAAAAGAGAACCTCAAGTGGCTCTTTAAAAAAAATGTAATCTGATGACAATAGAAAGGTATATAGATGAGATTATTCACTGAGGTTGAAATAAAGGTCATTATAGTCGTAAAAAAAATGAAATATAAAAAAGTAAATCATAAGCAGACATATGTGTTTAAAAAGTCAGTTGTTATGTATCTAAAAATATGGTTTATTTCTGGCTTTGATGTAATCATCTGACTGAATGAGTTACTCAACCGACAATTCGCGGGTCGAAAGATCGCGTGTAATGGTAAGCAGCTGTTTCATAGTCGCATATTTCAGTTTTCGTTTATTTTTGTTTTTGATCTCTGGCGTCTGGAGGAAGGGACAGAGTCCATAGCCTTTATCAGATTCCAAGCAATTGCATAGCTAGGTTGTTCGGAGCAGCCCTTGAGTTTTCCGCCCTTACCCCCACCCATACAGGCTTCTACAGCAGACCCAAAAGTGGCATTCTTCTTCCATAAAAGAGTCACCTGAACCGGACCTCGACCTTCACCTACTTACCCCTAGCTACTGCCTTGAAGACTGGGGAGACTGATGCCGTTAAAGGTCCATTTAAACTGTTGCAGATCAAAGTCTGCAGGAAAGACATTAGCGGGGAAGAGATTCTAGAGGGATAACATTTGGGGGAAGAAAGATTGTAGCGATTAGTGTGAAGGAGTATTGAATACCCCAAGAGTGACGAGAAGTGCAAGAGATACGAGACTGACGACCAGCTCAGGGAAACAGAAGCTAATACAATAACGATACATTATACAGGAAGGAGAGAAGCATGCCTAACTGCCAGGTGCTAAACTGAGTCCATCAGTGATTAAACGCCAATCAGCTGAGTGTCCCTTTTTCACGATAACAGTGTGCATAGCAGCGGCACCGTCCCAGATGTGGCTGCAATATTTCATCGTAGTCTTCTCTTAAGCTTTTTAGAGTGTTTGCAAAAGTTGGTGGGGTGGGAGTCTGAAATATCTTCTGACCGTTAAGAGAAGGGTTAGTTGAAAGTAGTAAACATACCTTGTGGGTCAAAGTTATTTAGGATAAAATAACGTCCTACCTTAACGAAATATGTCCCTCGTTCATTTAAAGTCATGCAACTTATGGTTAAGAGCTGGCCTTGTGAAGTTATTAACCTTTTTAGCAACAAACGCTCCCCTTCTTTGCAACGTTAATATCAGCCTTAAATCTAAACCAGTTGCTTACATGAAAGATTTCTTTAAGATTGTTATTTTTACAAATGGAACTGTCCGTTCTAAGATTTTATGAATATATTTAATGTAAAAAAACAATAAAAACTAACTAGAAATATTATGGGGGAGGAAAAAATATTACCCAATGATTAATGTTATTTAACTAATTTCAGTACGTACTGGAAACAACTCCAGGCACGTTTCGGTGTCATTATAGTCACATCAGCGAAGCATAGATTTCACCGTACTTTCCAAAACAATGATGAGAGAATCACTCAGCAAATGCACAGACATGTACATTTTCTTTTTTTTTTTATTGCCCACAAGGGGCTAAACATAGAGGGGACAAACAAGGACAAAGGGATTAAGTCGATTACATCGACCCCAGTGCGTAACTATAACTTAATTTATCGACCCCGAAAGGATGAAAGGCAAAGCCGACCTCGGCGGAATTTGAACTCAGAACTCAACCGGCAGACGAAATACCGCTAAGCATTTCGCCCGGTGTGCTAACGATTCTACCAGCTCGCCGCACAGACATGTACATTTGACTGTGTAGAAACATCAATTAAACAAATGTGAACATATTTAATGTAGAAAGAATTTTAAAATCAGCTAGAAATAACTACACGGTGAGATAAAAAAAAACAATATAAGTAAATAACTGACCGATATTGCATTTATGATTTTCCGTAGGTACGAGAGACGTCACTGCACGTGTTTTGGTATAGTCATAAACTCGTCAGTGGAGCATAGATTTCAAAATTTATCAAGAATAAACTCAAATTTGGAAGTCAGTGACTGACTAATAAGACACGCCACAGCTTGTGTTTCGGTATCATTATGAACTCGTCAGTGGAGCATAGATTTCAAAATTTATCATGAATAAACTCAAATTTGGAAGTCAGTGACTGACTAATAAGACACGCCACAGCTTGTGTTTCGGTATCATTATGAACTCGTCAATGGAGCATAGATTTTAAAGTTTATTACCAATAAACTTAAATTTGAAATTCATTTCTTTCTTATAAAAAAACGAGCCACGCTGATTTCAATGTAAACTACCGACATATTCTCACGGTAATTGCTAACCATATATCTTCATACGACTCCCATTAATGACAACATTTTTCAATATGATTGCTGAACAAAAGCTGAAGTGCATTTATTTCACTACTAAAGTTCGTTCAAGCAAGTCTCCTCAACTGAAAAGACACCATAAAACATAAATACAGAAAGAAATTGAAATTAGCTATGACAATTACCGTCTCTCCTCACGACTCCCCCTCTATTTGTAATTTCTTATTTCTTTCTTTCATCTCTTCCTCTCACTCACCTCTCCCTCTGTTTCTTTACTTTTCCTTGTCTTTCACTATATATGCGTGTATATACATATATACACATGAGTATGAATACGTGTATGTGTGTTCGTGTATATATCTTAGATCAATAGATATACATCCGAACATGCTGTATATAGAGTAGATATGCATGTGACTCTTTCTGCGTGTATATGTGAGTGTTTATGTGCGTGTGTGTGTGTGTATATATATATATATATAAAGAACGCTTCACGAATTTGCGTACACACGCGCACACACACACACACACACACACACACACACACACACACACACACATATACACACACACACACACATATATATA
>NC_068985.1:113329138-113330313 GCF_001194135.2 Octopus bimaculoides
ATATATACATATATATATATATAGATGTTTTCCACTTGAACTGTACTTTCTACGTATGTCGATCGAATACCCAACAAGTTAACTCGGGATCTTCTTTCGACAATGTAAAATTCACCTTGTCTTTCACTATATATCCGTGGCACCTTGGGCAAGTGTCTTCTACTGTAACCTTGGACCGACGAAAGCCTTGTGAGTGGATTTGGTAGACGGAAACTGAAAGAATCCCGTCGTATATATGTTTATATATATATATGTGTGTACGTGTGTGTATATATTTGTGTGTGTGTTTGTCCCCCCAACATTGCTTGACAACCGATGGTGGTATGATTACGTCTTACGTCCCCGTAACTTAGCGGTTCGGCAGGAGAACCGATAGAATAAGTACTAGGCTTCCAAAGAATAAGTCCTGGGGGTCGATTTGCTCGACTAAAGACGGTGCTCCAGTATGACCGCAGTCAAATGACTGAAACAAGTAAAAAGTAAAGAGGATAAAAGATAGATAGATAGATAGATAGATAGATAGATAGATAGATAGTGGGATGGCCTTCTTTCACTTTCCATGATCCATATCCATTCAGATGTTCTTGTAGAAGATACTTGCTCAAGGTGCTACGCATTGGAACCGAACCTGATACCATGTAGTCGAGAAGTAAACTTACCTCACGGCCACATCTGCACCTGTGTATGTTTGTGTTTGCTTTTATGCGTGTGTTGGTCTCCCGTCCCATCATGCTTTACGACTGGTGTTGGTTTGTTTTTATCCCCATAACATTAGCGGTTTGTCAAAAGAGAACGATAGTATTAATATCAGCCTTAAAAAGAAAAGTAAATCCTTGGATCGATTTGTTCGACTGAAACCCTACACGGGTACGATCTAGCATGGCCGCAGTCTAATAACTGAAACAACTAAAATAAAATAAAGAAAGACATTAAGTTAGGTCGCAAGTGGAAAGCCTTTGATAATAGGTGCGGTCTGTCAGGACTGATTTAGTGCAAAACATACCTACAACGATGAAAAGTATTGTAGGACGTAAACGACCAAAATCTATTGATCTATTGAGAGAGCCCTTAATTGAATTTCATTAGCAAACAGTTTATTGTTCACATCAGACGATAAGGTACTCCAGGACCCGAGATTTTTACAAAAGAAACTCATATCTATTGGTATATATATA
>NC_068985.1:113330609-113338199 GCF_001194135.2 Octopus bimaculoides
ACACACACACACACACACACACACACACACACACACACACACACACACACACACACATATATATATATATATATATATAACGGGTTGCCACACAGCTCAGCGATTTTGTAAACACCGGATATGGTACAAAAAAATAAATAATAATAATATGATTAAATAAATAAATACGTAATAAAACTTCTAAAAGTTGCTCCGCTAAAATGTCTGTTTATTTAAAGTTAAAAAAAAAAAATGACATTTCACCTTGTGTGAGCCTTTTTACAACTTGGCCAAATTGTTTGATAGAAGTAAACAAGCGGTTATATAAAGACATTGTAACTTGTACACAAAAAGACATGTATATTATCAGTGCTGCGTTGCTTAGTACCCTCATGAGGCGTACCTTTTCAAGAATCGCCGGGTCTGGAGTAGTAAGCAAATACATACGACATCGGTTTGAAATAAAATTAGTCGCTTTTCAATATGCTTAACTGACAACGGAGACGCCAGCGATCGTCTGCTTTGTGAAGCATACGCTTAAGAGAGAGAGAGAGAGAGGGTGGCGGTACAGATGTATGCGTGTGTTATATGTTTGTATATATTATGTATGCATAGAAACAAATATATTCACAAGTCTGTTGAGGTTATATATTGATTCCTCGCTTGACTATATATTCTTACATGTATGTATATACAAGCATTTTTCAAAGATATATGAATCGACTCCCGTATTTGTATGGTGAATTCGAGTTGAGATTCTGCAATCATTTATATATGTGTGTGTTTGTGTGTTAACGAATGCGTGTACTTTTGTAGATATATACATATATATGCATGTATATATGTATATATATATATATATATATATATATATATATATATATATATATATATATATATATATATATATATATATATATATATATATTCATGTATGTATATATGCATTTTTTTATTCACCCCTTTAAAGCCTAGCCAGGCTCATGGGCCCGGTTTCCCGGTTTCTATAGCGTATGTGCCCCCCACCCCCAGCTGGACGGGGCGGCAATCATCGCAGCTTTACTGAAGAAACAGGAAGAAAGAGTGAGAGAAAGTTGTGGTGAAAGACTACAACAGGGATTGCCACCACCCCCTGCCGGAGCCTCATGGAGCTTTAGGTGTTTTCGCTCAATAAACACACACAACGCCCGGCCTGGGAATCGAAACCGCGATCCTCCGTGCGCGAGTACGCTGCCCTAACCACTGGGCCATTGTGCCTCCACGTATATATATATATATATGCATACACACACTTAAATATGTCCACTGGTACCCGAGGTAGAGCATCAGTGACCATTAAGAATGTGCTCAGACAAACTTCTACTTTGAACTTGTGTCTCCGCCGGTGACTGATAAGTCCAGTTGTTGATGGACATAAACCCCTGAGGATATTGTTGACCAAACTTCCTCTACTCTGGCGGTGCATTTTCGAGCAGCTCCCTTAAAGTCTGTATGAAAAATACGGGGTTTTTTCCGGTAATACCCAATCTTTCTTTACTTATCTCCTCCATTGAATTTGATGACAGACATTGCTTTCCCAGTTAAATTCCCGTATTTCACATGTTTTCAACGACGTCTTTACACAATGCTTTAATCGTGGTCTAGGTTTCTGCTGGGGTCACTTTCCACAAACAGGTTCCCCATATAGCGTCTGTTTAGGAATCCCCCGATCATTTACTTTGACAAGGTATCCAGTTCAATGTAAAACGATGCTTGTACGCCATCGCCTCAATGCTCAGGACGCAGGCTTCCCTCAAGACCTCCACCCCCGAGTCTAGCGTCCTCAAGGATCACCCAACATTAATATGTGTTTCTGATGTAAGTGCTGAGATCAATGATGAGGATGGTGATGAGGACGTGCAGAAGATGATGATGACAACGACGACGACGAAAACAACGACGACGACGAAAACAACGACGATGATGATCATGTCGGCGCCTACAATAATGATGATGACGACGAGGAGATGGAAGAGGAGGAGATGGAGGAAGAAGCCATGTAGGAGGTGGTAATGTTGATGGTGGGGATGTTTTGATGATAGAAGTGGTGGTGTGAGGGAACAAATATTAATCAATTACTGCACCATTCCTCTTTGGTTTATTCTGTTGATCAATACGTCCAAAACAGTTTCAACTTCGACCTCGAACGACGAATAGTAATATTTCATATACATTTGAAAATCTTTTACTATTTCATGCATATTAATGTACGTATATGTTGGCATGTATATATGTACTTATGTACACTTGTATATATATATATATATGTCATATTTCTGCCTGTATGTATGTTTGTATTTGTATGTATCTATATATGTATGTATATGTTTATATATGTATATATGTACTTATGTATGTACTTATATATGTAATACATATGTATGAGAATGGAAAGATTGCTCGAGATGTATGCAGAGCGACGAAACCGTACTGCATACATTTGTACAGTGTACTTACGTATGCATCTATATATGTATTTAACATATCTGCCTCTATGTATCTATATATGTATGTACAGGGTGTCCACAAAGTCTGGGTACATGGGATTAACACACTCTTTAAGAAATTATTTAATTGTTTATGTTATGAATTTATTCACTTCATGTACCCACATGGGGATTAACGCATACTTTAAGAAATTATTATTTCTTATATTTAATTGTTTATGTTATGATTTTATTTACTCCGTATACCCTGTATATGTGTATTCATGTATATATGTACTTATGCATGTATTTCTATATGTAATACATATGTATGCTTGCTTGTACTGTTACTTTAGTAATAGTACAAATGGGTCCTGTACAAATAGTACAAATGGATCCTGGCAGAAATAATAATGGAAAGCTTGCTCGAGATGTACGCAGAGCGACGAAAGCGTACTGCATGAATTTGACCAGTGTCCAAGCATTGCTGAATTGTGGAGTTATGTCGAACAGCTATTGTCACGTGTAGGACAAATCCGATTGTCAATCGAGGCCATCATAAGGATCGCTCCGCATCTCACCCTTATCAAGGCAGTGTAAGCGGTGTTCCTCTGTTAACGGTGATGGCAAAAGATGTTGTGTGGTAGACGGGGGCTGAAAGTATTGAGTATTGGGACCTTCCTCTTCGGTCAAACACTCAACGACTTTTCTTAAGTTCCACTTGGAAAGTTAAGTGAAAGCGCAGAGGGAAATGCTACCTCACAGTGAATTTGCGAAAAAGGTACATAGCTGAGACAAAAATATGCCTTTCACCCTTTCAGGGTTGATAAATTAAGTACCAGGTGTGTGCTGGGGTCGATGTAATCGACTATCCCCCCTCCCCAAAATTTCAGGCCTTGTGCCTATTGTAGAAAAGATTATACATACATACATGATTACATGCATACAGGACAAACACGAGACCATAGGTAAAATTATAGGTAAAAGTTAATGGTAAAGTTACCTTCTCGAGTCATACCGTCTCATAAAGGCCAGTTTCCCGGTTTCATGGCGTATATATTCACCACCTGGACGGGACGCCGGTCCATCGCAGGATTACTTATTTTTGCCAACCAGAGCAACGTAAAATGAAGTGTTTTGCTCAAGAACACAACGTGTCGCTCGGTCTAGGAATTGAAACTACAATCTTACGATCATATGTTTAATACACTAACCACTAAGCTATGCGCCTCCAAATTGTAGGACCCTTGTTTGTCTAAACATTATGTACAAACTGTATTTAAGCTGCCTTAACCAATTCCTCCAGGATCATTAAGAGTCCAATGGCATAGTTATTGATGAGCAGTTAGATGAAAAGAAGGGAGTTTGGGGATTTGTCGAACAACTTTTGATGAACAAGGCGATACTGTCTGAAGTAAGAAGCCCCAGAAGCAACCTGACACTAAGGCTCCATTAGAGGAAACATTCGACTCTATTCCCCACTCTTAACTGCTGAAATATCAGCATTTGGTAAAAGTACCTACTACCTTAGTAGCTGCCTTTGAGAAGCTCGCAAAGACCTGAGCCACAATTCTTACACTTCCAGCTGAAAGTAGGACGATCGTCTCCAATGTTATAAATATGTCAAAGGGAATATTCCAAGGGGATGGTCTTCCAGCAATTCTGTTCCTTTTGGCATTAAATCTATTATCGTTCCTGTCACAAAATCCAAATGGCTAGATGCTAGGGGTCTGCTACTGCTAGAGATATCAATGTAACCCGTAATTTCTTCATGGATGACCTCAAGGTTTATGCTAAAAGTGTTAACAATGCTAAAAGGTAGCTGGAATTAACAACACTTTCAGCTGGCATAGGCTTGGAATTTGGCCAAATATTTTTGAATTTGCTTGTTAAACGTGGAAAATCAGGCCTCCAGACCCAAAACATCTGGATCAGCGGTGCCTTTGTCTCTCCAATCTGCACAAAGAATGCCATATATACTTAGGCATTGATGAAAACATATCACATTAAGGCATGCACACACACAGATATGTGTGTATATATGTGTCTGTGTGTGTGTATATATATATATATATATATATATATATATATATATATATATATATATATATGCACATATGTCGATATATATATGTATATATATATGTGAGCATGTATATATACATACATATACATGTAAATATACATATATGCTTATACACACACATATATACATACATGCATATATGCTTATACACAGGCATACGCACATATATACATGTCTGCACACATATACACCCGCCAAATCACTTGCACGTACACATTCTTAGAAATCTATATCTACCTACCTACTCACCCTCCTCCATACCTATTCACCTGCCTACCTACCGACCTATCTACTTACCTACCTACCTACCTACCTACCTACCTACCTACCTACCTACCTACCTACCTACCTATCTACCCTCCAACCTACCTGTATATTTATTTAATAATCACTTTACTTTTAAGATATCATGTCAAACAACTGTACTATACGAATTATTGCATCCGGTCTCTCTCGTCTTATCACGCTTTACGTTCTGACATCATTTATATATCTTCTTACTTCATTATTCACCCTACCTAGTTTCTCTCTCTCTCTCTCTCTCTCTCTCTCTCTCTCTCTCTCTCTCTCTCTCTCTCTCTCTCTCTCTCTCTCTCTCCCTCACTCTCCCTCTCTCTCTTCCTCTCTCTCTCCTTCCTTTTCTCCTCTTACTTCTCCTCGCCATAGCCAATCATGGTTAGAATTTGAATCACTGTTAAGAATTGATTTCCTGTCTCAAGAAGGAATTTCATTTGATTTCAATTTAGTTACGATCGTCTTTTTCTCTCCTCTTTCAGTTTCATTCTGTAAAGCATTAAACAAAGTCAGACAAAGATAGACAAACCTGTCATTATTTTAAAGTCCAGCCGTTCGTTCATCTATGCAAAGCTGCCCCAGTTATTAAACTAACATCTTTTATTGTCTGAATTTTTAAACTAATATTTAGATTCGACAAATTTAATACGGTAAATAGAATTAAAATAGCTACAGCTACAGGACAACGAAACTAATGATATTTGTAAGGGTTCTGACCTAGATGGAAACTATTGTGAAATTCAATGCTGTAAGCAGTGGGAGCACTGCATTTTAAATTCTACGTGTTTCAGTCATTTGGGCTGCGGCTATACTGGGCCAGTGCCATGAATGATTTAGTCGATGAAATCGCCCGGAATACTTTTTTTAAGTCTGTTTTTTTTTGGGGGGGGGGCGTCTTTTGCTGAACCGCTAATAATACTGGAACATAAACAAACCAACACCACTTGTCAAGCAGTGATAGGGACAAACACAAAGACATATGATCACACGCGTGTAGATAGATAGATAGATAGATAGATAGATAGATAGATAGATAGATAGATATGTTTCATTATTAGTCACACAGGGCTAAACATAGAGGAGACAAGTTACAAAGTAGAGCTTTTCTTTTAGAGGAGGAGAAGGAAGGAAAACAAAAAAGGTGGTGGGGGTAGATTTTCGATCAAAAGGGATCGTAAAAAAATATGATTAATAGGGATCGTGTATCACAGAAATGTTATGATGTAAGGTGTAAAGGCAGAAACAGATTAGGTTTATCCGTGGGAAGAAAAGCCTATGGAAAAGACCAAAGTAACCTTTGCCAATAATGTAATGCAGAAAAACACATTACAGTAAGTGACTCTCTTTTTACCCTTTTTTTTCTGGTTCATAGGGTTATGCTCAAGGTGGCTCCATCATTCACACCTGCCATCCTTGCTACATTCACCCATCTTTTCTCGAAGCATTCAGTGGAAAGAACTTCCTAGATAGATAGATAGATAGATAGATAGATAGATTGATAAGATGAAATTCCACATAGTTTCCATCCACGAAATTCGCTTACAAAATATTGGTTAGCTTTTGGGTTATGGTAGAAAATACTTACCCATGGTGCTGCGCAGTAGGAGTGGTACTTAACCCGAAACCATGAAATTGCAAAACGAGCTTCAACGAAAGTTCTGCTGCATTATTGAACACAAATCCTTCTTTGCGATATATTTCTCAACAATGCGATATATTTCTTAACCTTGATCTTCCGACTGTGATCATTTTTGCCTTTTCCCAGTCAATACATTATCCAGTATAACTTCTCCTTTTAAGACGACACAATAAGATATTAGAAAGATGTGGCTGCTACTTCTAGCAAGTTTAGCAAGGATGTGGTAACACTCCTGTGGTTTTGTAATGTTAAGTTAGTGCGGGTCCGATGTTCGAAAAAAATAGTTTCAGGTAAAAAGTCACAGAAAAAAAAGTCACAATTTAAGCTAGGAAAACGAAAGAAACATTTTATTGAAATACTATAAGCAAGGTACTAAAATAAAACGTATTTTTGATCAGTTAACTGACAGTACATAACTTGTATACTATTTATATTTGACGGCATTACATATATGTCAAAAGAAAAACACTTTAATTCAATTTCTTAGGCAAAGCAAGACAACGAAATCAACAATGTTAAAGTCAGTCATTTCACAATACATGACGTACAGAAGGCAGCAAGCTAGCAGAAACGTTAGTACGCCGGGCGAAATGCTTAGCGGTATTTCGTGTCTTTACGTTCTGAGTTCAAATTCTGCCGGGGTCGATAAATTAAGTACCAGTTACGCATTGGAGTCGATGTAATCGACTTAGTCCTTTGACTGTTCTTGTTTGTTCCCTCTATGTTTAGCCCCTTGTGGGCAATAAAAAATAAGAAACGTTAGTACACCGGGCGAAATGCTTAGCGGTATTTCGTGTTTTTACGTTCTGAGTTCAAATTCTGCCGAAGTCGACTTTGCCTTTCATCCTTTCGGGGGTTGATAAATTAAGTACCAGTTGCGTACTGAGGTCGATCTAATCGGCTGGTCCCCTTCCCCAAAACTTTCGAGCCTTATTCCTAGAGTAGAAAAGAATACATAACGTACAGATACAAAACAGTTTACAAAGTACCTTGTATATGACATGTATATTCAGTAGTCTTAATGTTGATGACGAAGACGAATAATTTTCCAGTGACTATTTTACCAGTGATTTCTTTACTGGATTCGCATTTCCAGCCTGGTATTGGGGGGCGGATACATGGGCCGG
>NC_068985.1:113338465-113339764 GCF_001194135.2 Octopus bimaculoides
GGGGGGGGGGGTCGTCGTCGTAGTAGTAGAGATAGGAGAAGAATACAAATGATCATTTAGAAATGGTTATCAGTTCTTAAAGACTGTGAGCTGGCAAAATCGTTAACATGCTGGGCAAAGTGCCTGGCAGCATTTTATCCGTCTTCATGTTCTGGGTTCAAATTCCACCGAGGTCGACTTTACCTTTCATTCTCTCGGAGTCAAAATATATACCAGTTGAACACTTAGGTTGATGTAATCGACTTACACCTTCCCCTGAAATTGCTGGCCGAGTGTCAAAATTCGAAATTAATATTTATTCGATCTTCACTAAGTGCAGACACGGCTGACTGATTAAGAAGCTCGCTTTACAACCACATGGTTTTTGGTTCAGTTGCCGCACTGCGCAGCACCTTGAGCGAGTGTCTTCATTGTGAGTGAATTTGCTAGACGGAAACTATATGGAAGCTGGTCGTAAGTATGTATATTCGATTTGTCCAACAAAACCCTTCAAGGCGAGACCCCATCATGATTGCAGTCCAATGACTTATACGAGTAAAATATAAAAAAAATATATATAACACTTCATCTTTAACTTATCATAAGCAAAATACAGAAAAATAGGATATTAGTTAACACTACGCCTATACTCTACAAAATGTCCCTCTGAACTAGACAACTAAGGATAGAAATAAAACTTGTAACACAGAATAATGCTAAAATAAAAATACAGACAACATAATACATCAGAAACAAATATAAAATCCTGACTGATGACTTTAAAAAATACCCTTCAAAATTCAAGTTCTGGTCGTAATTTCCACAACAGATCTGTTGTGAATAGTCCTCAACACACGCTCCTCATGACTTCATCCTGAAATTGCGACTGCGATGCTCTAGAAACGTTGATGATGGATTTTAAAACTATACTGTTCTATAGGAACTCATGCGATAAAACTTGGAGGGTTTAATAAAATGAAAAAACTAAAAATCTGACGCGTATGTGTAATAGAAAAGCTGCACTCTCTACACACATACGCACACACACGCATAAATTGTTTCGCTCTCTCTCTCTCTCTCATGTGTGTGTGTGTGTGTGTGTGCCTATGTGTGTGTGCATTTTGAACCTGAATGATAGATTAATGATACAGTACATGCTATAGAGGTCCGTCCAACTATTGTATTATGAGAGGCATGAAACTTAGCGTAGCTTGCATTTAATTCCTGAATATATTAAATAACATTTATCTCTTATTGGATAGATTACCTTTTTGTTGTTCCCACTAATAAAAGAATACCTAATATATATATATATATATA
>NC_068985.1:113339891-113340942 GCF_001194135.2 Octopus bimaculoides
ACGCACGTTTGTGTGTAAGTATGTATGTATGTATGCATATGTATTTGATGATAAAGTGTCTGTTTATCATTTTGATTCCATACAGTCGACCCCTTCGAAGTAACCGTCAAACTTTTCCATGTAAAGCAAAATAAATCACCTGAAAGGTAAAAGAGTGATACTTCAATTTAATGCATTGGACTGTTTTTATTATATAACTATACATAAGAACAAACATTATATCTATCTATCTATCTATCTATCTATCTATCTATCTATCTATCTATCTATCTATCTATCTATCTATCTGTCTATCTATGTGTTTATCTGTCTATCTATGTGTTTATCTGTCTGTCTGTCTATCTACCATTTGCGCACTCAGGCACTTACTCCCTTACAAACACACGCGCATATATCTGAATATCAGTAATGGCGTATTTATGGGTATTAATGTATACCGCTGAATTAAGACCATCGTTCAGTCACTTCCGGTACTTATTTGAGGGTAGTGGGGAAGGACATTTAAAGTTTATGACTACCTTCAGCTGTGTTCCAGCATGTGTGGTCTCAGTTTTTCTGCAAGCTACAATGTTAGGCTATCATTGCACATCTTATATTTGTTTGTGCGATAAATCTTTTAGAAAATTCATATCCAACAACACTAGAAACGTAATATTGGTAGTCTAGTTTTCTCACATACGTTTCATGTGTGTGTGTGTGTATGTATGTATGTGTGTGTGCATTACTAAAGACATATTTGCTGTTTAGGAGAAAAACTATTTGAAAAATACGTACTTTTCACGTGATCAGCCAATGCTAATCTTTATTTGAACATTCCAGAAACTATTTCTAATTCACTCTATATAAGAAATAAGCTCTTACATTTATCAATTAGTGAAAATCATTAAAACGAGTACAGTGAAATTGGTTTGTTGAGTGGAAAATCCACCGTTTCGGACAGAGACCTTCTTTAGGGAAAACTTGAAAGGAAAAGATATATGTATATGTCTGTGTATACATATATATATTTATATACATAGATATGTATATGTATATATATATATATATATAT
>NC_068985.1:113341499-113342418 GCF_001194135.2 Octopus bimaculoides
TGGTTAAGGATGTTGAGCAAAACACCCATGTTTCCAAAGGTGAATAATTCAAACCCCAAAGAATTCCTCTCAACACATGGCTATGATGCTCTCCCACTACTTCTGCTCATGATCAGAGACGTACATATTGTCAGACACCAAGGGACATGCTCAACTGGTTAAGGTCAAACAACTGACAAGCAAATCTGTGGTATTAAGCAGAATATTTGCTGTAGCCCATCTTTTATACCAAGACAAAACATTGTACATGATAACACTTCCAATCGATTAAGATCAGAAGCCATGAGAGCCACTGCCTGGTACTGCATCCGGGCATTTATTATTATTATTATTATTATTAAGGTGGTGAGATGGCACAATTGTTAGCACGCCGGGCGAAATGCGTAGCGGTGTTTCGCCCATCTTCACGTTCTGACTTGAAATTTCGCTGAGGTCGACTTTGCCTTTCATCCTTTGGGGTTCGATAAAATCAAGTACCAGTGAACCATTGGTGTCGATGTAATCGACTAGTCCTCCCCCACCCCCGAAATTTCAGACTTTGTGCTTATAGTAGAAAAGATCAACAGCATCCTCATCATCACCATCATCATAATGAACATCGTCGTCATCATCGCTATTATTACAAAGGACGGTAGAAAACGCTTGTATTCGGCTACAGATTGTTTTCACTTGTTATAATACCCAGGATTCAATGTTTTCGCCTCAACCGTCAGCGATTGGTCGTCTGTATCAGATGACTGAGTAATTCATATAACACTGAATGCTTATATTTGGCAGCATACCAGCTGCAATCTGTACAAATACCAATATTTCCACTCAACTACTTTGAAGGAGAAATACAGCAAATAGACCGGGAGCGAGTAACTTAATATACGTACTGAGATATATATATATATATACATACATATATATATATATA
>NC_068985.1:113343204-113346157 GCF_001194135.2 Octopus bimaculoides
CTATCTATCTATCTATCTATCTATCTATCTATCTATCTATCTATCTATCTATCTATCTATCTATCTATCTATCTCTGTGCTATCTGTGTTTGTGTGTGCATACTTAGCTATCTAACTAGTTATTTATCGATGTAACTACCTATCAGTATCTATCAATTTATCTTCTTTCTCTCAATCTCTCTCCTTATGTATGCATGCATGCATGCATGTATATATGTATGTATGTATGTATGTATGTATGTATGTATGTATGTATGTATGTATGTATGTATGTATGTATGTATCTATCTATCTATCTATCTATCTATCTATCTACTATCCACCTTTTTATCTATCTGTATGTAGCTATATCTAGAGCAAGATATCTCTTTTATTCTCTATAATTATTTACCCATATCACTCTCTTTGTCTGTGTATGTCAGTGCTTAAATGTGTGTATATGCGAATGTATGTGTGTATAAACACACACACATGCACACACACACAAACACAGCACAAACACATACATGTGTATATATATGTATATACATACATACATACATACATACATATATACATACATGCATACATACATACATGTATATGTTGTGTTTTCGATATTTCTTTATGCTTCCGAGTATTGCAAAACATTAGATAGAGCTGAAATTTATCATACACGATATCAAACAGGACTGGGGTGAAAGTTTATATCTGTGAGCGTATTTTCGTAAGTTTCCAATACAAAAGACTTCGAGTATTGATCTGCACAGGAATATTCTTCCATTTATTACACTTTGTGAAGAACCCATCAAATAATATCTCATTATTACTACGTGGATACGTTTCTACACAGCAGTCTTCCTGTCTCACCATTTTGTCCCTGTACACACACACACATACTCACACACACACACCACACACCACACAAACATATACACCTCCCCACAGACACATACACACTCAACCACACACACACACACACATATATATATACATACATAGATATATATACATACATAGATATATATACATACATAATATATATCTATATACACTCACACACACATACATATATGTGTATGATTGTATGTGTGTATGTATGAGAAACGCATTTTCTTTGAAACGCATTGTGAAACGTGTTGGAAATTATTTCATTTTTTTTTCTTCCAAGAATCTTTTCTTTTCATGCTTCCCTCCGAATTCCTTGTACTTTGTTCGGAATACTAAAATTTCCTAATCTATTCGCAGAGTTTCCTAAACTGTCACACTCTCATATTCTGAACGCTGTATTATTGGAACGTGTTGCTATTGCAATAATCGTATTAAAACTTACCGTTGGAATTTGATGCTTTACCCCTCACTGGTCATGTGATTATTTCAAAGATTATTCTTTATTCTTTTACTTTTTCAGTCATTATACTGCGGCCATGCTGGAACACTACTCTTAGTCGAACTAAACGACCCCAATACTTATTTTCTTTTTAAGCCTGGTACTTATTGAATCTGTCTCTTTAAGCGAACCGCTATGTTACGGGGATGTAAACATACCAACACCGGTTGTCAAGCGGTGTTAGGGACAAACACAGACACAGCAACACACATTCATATATATATATGTATACACACACACACACACACGCACACACACACACACACACACACACACACACACACACACACACACACACACGAAGAGCTTCTTTCAGTTTCCGTCTCCCAAATTCATTCACAAGGCTTTGGTCAGCCCGAGGTTATAGTAGAAGACACTTGCCCAAGATGTCACGTAGTGGGACTGAACCCGGAACTATGTGGTTGGGAAGCAAACTTCTTACCACACAACCACGCCTGCCGATACTTATTGATCAGCCCACCTATGTATGTATATATACATACAGGCACACATATATAAGCATATTACAAATATTTAGTTGTATGCTTATATAGGTGTGTCTGCGTGTATATATATATGAATATGTATGTATATGTGTGTATTTATGTATGTATGCGTATGTAAAGATATACGTAAACATATGTATATGTATGTATATGTGTGTATATGTGTATATATCTACAGACATAGAAATGAATGTTCTGTGAAAGGTTTTACTGCAATATATAGGCGTAATTTAATTCTTCAATCTTTATTTTCTTCTTTTCCCAAAGATATAAGGAAGGACTTTGAGGGAAAATTAACTACTATTAGCCAGACTGCTATATAGAGAATCCCTCAATGGCGATAGTATAATGTGTTTGCCAAAATTTCTTCAGAAAACTGTAAAAGACACTTAATTAACGCTAGCCTATCGGCTAGTTTGACAGAGTTAAGATGGCAGGATACATTGGCAAGTCTAGCAGAGATTTTGGCACCGTATCGAGACAGGACAATAAAAGAGGTTTTATACTAAATTCATACTAAATATTGTTATCTCAGAAGACTGAGAAGGAAAATATGTAGAATTTCCGCTTGTAGACTAAATGAAGTTACTTATATACGTGTGAGTGTGTGCGTGTGTATACAGATTATGTATGTATGTATGTATGTTTGTATGCATATGTGTATGTATGTATGTATGTATGTACGTATTTAGTGGAGGCGTAATGGCCCAGTGGTTAGGGCAGCGGACTCGCGGTCATAGGATCGCGGTTTCGATTTCCAGACCGGGCGTTGTGAGTGTTTATTGAGCGAAAAACCTAAAGCTCCACGAGGCTCCGACAGGGGATGGTGGTGAACCCTGCTGTACTCTTTCACCACAACTTTCTCTCAATCTTACTTCCTGTTTCTGTTGTGCCTGTCATTCAAAGGGTCAGCCTTGTCACACTGTGTCACGCTGAATATCCCTGAGGACTACGTTAAGGGTAAACGTGTCTGTGGAGTGCTCAGCCACTTGCACGTTAATTTCACGAGCAGGCTCTTCCGTTGATCGGATCAACTGGAACCCTCGACGTCTTAGCGACGGAGTGCCAACAACAACAA
>NC_068985.1:113346343-113348904 GCF_001194135.2 Octopus bimaculoides
ATAGATACTCTCTTACTCTTTTATTTGTTTCAGTCATTTGACTGTAGCCATGCTGGAGCACCACCTTTAGTCGAGCAAATCGACCCCAGGACTTATTCTTTGTAAGCCTAGTACTTATCCTATCGGTTCTTTTGCCGAACCGCTATGTTACGGGGACGTAAACACACCAGCATCGGTTGTCAAGCGATGTTGGGGGGACAAACGCAAACACACATACATATATATATATATATACATATATACGACGGGCTTCTTTCAGTTTCCGTCTACGAAATCCACTCACAAGACTTTGGTCGGCCCGAGACTATAGTAGAAGACTGAACCCGGAACCATGTGGTTCGTAAGCAAGCTACTTACCACACAGCCACTCCTACGCCTATAGCTACTTACCACACGGCCACTTTATACATACATGCTGGAGACAAATACTGTGAAACCAGATGAGGCGAGGGGAAGAAAAATAAGAACTTGCCACCAAAGAAAAGCGCACTCGACGGAATGAACAACCAGTAGCGTCGTCAGAGAGCTCATTTCAATGGAGTCGCTGTATGCGTTACTGCCACCCCGGTGTTGGCCTGTACAGCCTCAACAGACGCTGCACCACTATCGGTAGCTGACACGATTTCTTCAGGCGCAGATCCTTGACCCATTGAGACCGACGGATTCCTACTACAACACATATACATTAATGCCTCGATATACGAGTTAATTTGTTCCCGGAGATCGCTTGTAAAGCGAAAACTCGTAAAGCGAAAACTCGTAAAGCAGAGCAATAACTTCCCATGGTAGTAATGAAATTTTATGCCGTCATTTTATTCCGCCGCTGTGTAGATGCATCAGTACCAGTGCTGCCACATTTTGCGACTTTGTCACGTACCAAATGGCCGTTTAACCTCTTCATGTTTATTATAAAATAAAACTCGTTGACGCGGGTCTCGTAAAGCGGGTCCTCGTAAAGTGAGGTATTATTGTATATACAACCTATATACAAACATACATATATGTGTCTGGTTCTCCGTCTGTTACGACGACGAGTGTTCCCGTTAATTCGATCAATGGAACAGCCTGCTCATGAAATTAACGTGCAAGTGACTGAGCACTCCACAGACATGCGTACCCTTAACGTAATTGTCAGGGAGGATCAGCCTGACACAGAATGTAACAAAGCTGAGCCTTTTAAATTAAAGGTGAAACTCATTTTTTGCTTTAAATTGAAATTACGATGAACGTTAACAAACAAACGAAGTTTGCTTTAGAAGCGTGGAGATGTCTTAGAAAGTTAAAGAAGTGATTTTTGAATTCTCAAACGTAGAATAATGCTAATAATATAGCCTGAACAGGATAAACTACTCCTATTTTGCAGAAAAAAGTGCTGGCGGCCGGCTATGGACTACAGCAACATGAAATAAAGTACTTTGCTGAAGGATACAAATCACTGCCGGGATTCGAACGCATGACCTTACGAACGTACGGGCGAATATCTCTATTCACTAAACGACACGCCTTCTCATACGCATATACGTACATATATACATACATACCTGCATACGAATACACACACACAAGCACACATACAAAGACACACACTCACACACATGCATACACTCAAGCATATATACATTCACGTATACATACATACCTATACACATGCGTACGTATATATGTACTCACAAATATACATACATACATACATACATACATACATACATACACACATGCATACATGCATATATGCATGCAATCAAGCTTACATGCATTCACGCATACATACATAATACATACATACATACATACATACATACATAATACATATATACATACAAGTGTATATACATGCATAACTTCACACCTATACACATACATAGATATTCACACATATACAAGCACATGTGTGTGTTGTAAACGTCATGGCCAACAAATTGCAAACATCGAAACGAAACAACAGGTGAAAAAAAATAGCAGAACACATAAGAACATTATTACATAGAGTTTAAATGAAACTGGATACTGTTCATATAGTCCGCCCAAATTCTTTATTAAACTTCAAACAAAAACCTGAATCATAGAGGAAGAAAATGATAATCACT
Organism: Octopus bimaculoides; assembly: GCF_001194135.2. Lineage (NCBI taxonomy): Eukaryota > Metazoa > Mollusca > Cephalopoda > Octopoda > Octopodidae > Octopus > Octopus bimaculoides. The sequence continues at coordinate 113,348,431 of NC_068985.1, forward strand.
ACCACCTGATAGATTCTAAAAGGAAATGGAAGTTATGTGCCGAGAGAATTCAGTATCAGGAACTGCATCGCACTAAATTAGGAACTAAAAGCACAAGGCTGTTTGTCATTTGTTGCCATTTCCAAGCGCAAACCGCCATTGGCTGTTGGTTGTTTGTGGTTGTTTGTGACAATTAACTACGTAGTGGTAGAGTTATTCTACTGCAGTTTTGATGCTGGGAACATGCTAATGGAGCAGAAAATCGCAAGCGGTGATATGTATGTATGTATGTATGTATGTATGTATGTATGTATGTAGGTAGGTAGGTAGGTATGTAGGTATATATGTAGGTATGTATGTATGTATGTATGTATGTATCTATCTATCTATCTATCTATATATATATATATATGTACTTATGTATGTAACAAACGTAAAATTGTGTTTTAACTTTACGTTTGTTACATACATAAGTACATAGATATATATATATAT
>NC_068985.1:113349736-113350339 GCF_001194135.2 Octopus bimaculoides
AAAAAAAAGAAAATGAAAAAAGCAAATTTAAAATGAAAAAAGCAAATAAAACGAAGCTATGGCTTAATCAGCCAAAGGAGTAAATGTAAACAACTGAATACTTGTCAGTGATTGGTTGAAATTATCGAAATAAGACAATTTTTTACATGAAATAAATTCGAATACAAAAATATTTTTCTGTTCTATAACACAAAATAGATAAGTATACGAAGTTTGAAAGTCTTTCCGTACCAAAAACACTACGTAAAACATTAATGAAAAATGTGGCCCCCGTTTTAAAAAAGATCCCAAAAGTCATTACCATAACAAATATTAATTGTTCGATACCTCGTTACACTCTAAGATTTGGGATTATGTAACAAGAAAAGCTGGAGAAGAATTAAAATTCTCACTTATCACTTGCAAATATGTAATTTCTGAAGGAGACATGAAACCTGTAGTAATATATCTGGATATGCCTCCTAACACTCTCACCTGGTTTCTTAATCATCATCTTCGTCGTCGTCGTCATCATCATCATCATCATCATCACCACCATCATCACCATCACCATCATCCATCATCATAATCACCACCACCACTACCACCACCACCACCACCACC
>NC_068985.1:113355665-113361044 GCF_001194135.2 Octopus bimaculoides
TATATATATATATATATATATATATATGTATGTATGTATGTATATATGCTCTTTTTATCATGCCAAAGCGCATAAAGGAATAAAAAAAGATCTCCAAGCTGCTCCTGGATGAATAGATTCCAGATAACCCGCGTACACCCTGATATATATCTGCAAGCAATAAATCTTTATTCGAATGGGCTATGGGGCCAAAAGAAGGACTGTATTATTAAACATTATTAAACGTTTCTTTTCCCCATGTGGTTCTATTAATTTGGCCATGGCCTGGACCAGTTCTGGCCGAAACTTATCTATGTATTTAAGTATGTATGTATGTATGTCATTATTCAGTTTATTTCAAAATTTCTTGTCAATAGAGAAAGAACCCGTTTCTAACCTAGATCCAAGCTTTTTCATTGTAATTTCAACTTCAATAGGGTATGTATGTGTGTGTGTATATGTATGTATGTATGTATGTATGTATGTATGTATGTATGTATGTATGTATGTATGTATGTACGTGATTTTGAGGAGCCAAATGAGATGGTGTGGCTATATTGTTCGAATGGCGGATGAATGCATGCCGAAACAGTTGTTTTATGGTGAGCTTGCAGAGGGGAAACGCTATCGGCGTAAACCTAAAAAAAAAGATCTATATCAGGTCTGTTGTGCTTACATTATACTGAGGTCTCCACTGGTGCGTTCCACCAGTATTCCTTTATATTACGAGTGGCTATGGCTTCTACCATATTGTGGGTTCTTATTTCTTTGTCCTCGGGATTATCCTTCTGACAGATTTCATTATAGAGTTTCCTAGCTACAACATCATGTCTCACCGGTAGATAATACCGTAATGACATTTTCGGACAACTGCTTGTGATGTGGGTAATATATTCAGTGTGAACTCCACAAAGTCTGCATCGGTTGTCACATTTTACTGCTTTTCCTGCATCTCTATCCCTTTTGTGCATCAGGTGCTTGGTTGTTATTTCCTTTTCCTGGATTGCATACCTTTCAAAGTGAGAGGTAGTAATCCAGCTATTGATGTATGTATGTATGTATGTATGTATGTATGTATGTATGTATGTACGCATGTTTGTACATATGTTCATACGTACGTACATACATACATACATACATACATACATACATACATACATACATACATACATATATGCACAGAAACTCAAGATTATCCGAGGCATTCTTCCCAATGCTACAATTAAAGAATTAGTGAAAACTAGAACGATATTACTTGAAATTAAATAATCTTAATGTAGTTCTTGCCTCACTACATTAATTATACTACCGCCAATCTTTCTATCATGTTTTAATGATCATAAGCATTCTTGGGTGTCAGCTTTTTTAATTAATAGCACCATTCTATATTAACTGACAAAATTCGTATATCTCTGAATTTGTTCTTAGTTCTAACATTCACAATTAGAAAATGTCTCGCTGATAAGAGTTAATAAGATCGAAACGTACCTTGAGTTATTGTCTTACTGCTAAAGGAGTGACTCACACTCTAGTGAATTCTATATTTAATTAATTTCAGTTAATTAAAACTTTTAATTTATTACCCACCCCTTCATTATTATCATTATTTTTTTGTCCAGTTTTAGACTTGTACAATACGATTTTTCTCATTATTGAGGATGTAATTTTAATCAAAATTCTCCAGTTTTCTACCGAGTATTCTAGTGCCTACTTTTACCATTATTTCCAGTATTATGCATCGAGGCTATATAATTGCTTCAACTGGAATGAACCGGTTTTGGTTCCTTATTTTAATTGCATTCTCATTTAATAGATAGCTCTACTTCTCTCGTTAGAATCCGCCTTTTCAAAGCAAACTAACGCCGTATTTATTTAGAACCCAGTCACCAATCCAACTGTATAAACATGTCCCAGAAGTAGAATATTCCTCGCCTTGCTCTTAACTCCTACGCCATAAAACTATAGCTTAACAACATCGCTTCTCCGCAACATGGCTGCCTAATTTAAAACCAGACGCATCACTGAACACGCATTTACTTTGTTTATCCATACAGTGTGATATACACATATTTGCTAGCACACACACATTACACACATAGTCATACACACACACACACAGACACACACACACACACACACACACACACACACACACACACACACACACACACACACACACACACACACACACACACGCATTACTATACATACATGAAACATAGCGTGTATAACATTCAAAGTTGTCCTCGTCTACATGTTAACTCTTTATGTTATATATCAATACCAGTTAAACCCTGTGGTCTGCATTGTTGCATTTTAATTACAGATTTAGATCAACGCACGTGGGGGGTTTATGTTAATTGACTGCGCCCATGCTGTAGCACTGCTATCAATGGTTTAGCTTATCACATCGATCTCAGACTTTATTTTTGTCTAGTAATTATGTATATTTTTATCTATCTCTGCGAACGGTATAGAGGCACAGAAATTGATGCATCATTTTAAATCAGTATATACGAATGCAATTGATATGCAAACACGCACTCACACACACATACACGTGCGCGCGCACACACACACACACACACACATACGTGTGTGTGTGTGTGTGCATATATGTGTATGTATATGTGTTTGTATGCATGTACGTATTGATTTTAGATATCAACGTAAGTAAATCTGATACATGCTAAACTTGCATGTTTTCTTTTTCCACTTACAACATGAATCGACAGACTACATACAAGATAGTAAAAATTATTTGTCTATAATCCCCAGCCTTGACAGATCATTAATGAAGCACTTGTTAATACAGGTGCAGGCATGTGTGTCGATAAGAAGATCGCTTTGTAACCACCAGGTTTCTGGTTCAGTCATGCTGCGACGAACCTTAGGCATCTAATTTGTACTATAGAGCCAGGCCTACCACTGACTTGTGAGTGAATTTGGTAGATCGAAACTGAGCGGAATCCTACCGTACACACACACACACATACACACACACACACACACGGATAGATATATAGAATAACGGACAGACAGATAGACTTACATACATACAGACAGATAGACGGACAGATAGGTTGATAGATAGATAGATAGATAGATAGATAGATAGATAGATAGATAGATAGATAGATAGATAGATAGATGCGCAGGTTTGTGTTTACACGTGTATCTTTGTGTTTGCGGCTGTTCCCCTCTTGGCAACCAGTGTTGGGATGTTTACAACCCATAACCTAGCGGTTCAGCAATAGCAGCCGATAGGATAAGTAACGAACTTTATAAAAGAAAAATAAGAACTGGAGTCGATTCGTTTAGCTAAAACCCTTCAAGGCAGTGCTCCAGCATGGCCGTCGGCTGAACCAAGTAAAGGATAACGATAAAGTAAGACAACTAAGTGCATCAATGAGTGAAACTAAAACGCAAACGCAGGATCTACTTAGGTAAATTTTGGGTTTAGTTAACCCCCAAATGCTCTCCCTGTTACTAATTTTCAATGAAGTGTTCACAACTACAGGACAGATGTTCTCTATACTTAATGACAATATTTGAGGCGTTTCGTAACAGACCGTCGTAAGCGTCACAACTTAGAAACTGAGGAAAACGCAGTTAAAGGTCTGCAATATTTCAGAATGCGATATCACGGCAAGGAATGAAGTTAGGAAGTTGGTTTTGGCCTTAAAATGACTATGAAGACCCCCTCCAATCATTCCACCTCTATACAGTTATCTATTTATGTATGCATCTGAAAGATGAAACAATGACTGCGTGTTTCTCATTTTGTAGAATATATCGGTACTACGAAACGGTGTATCGCATTGCATATTTTAGCCATAATACCTAGAAAAGAGATATAGGGACCGACCACAAAGGTATTGTTTGTGTTTTAATATACCAAGGTAAGTATCTTCAAGAGGTAAGACAAGATAGTAAGATAATAGCCCATTATCGTTACGATGGTAACGAGGAATATTAGAAAATGAGCCATAACACCTCGAAAAACGATACAGACCACACCAAACGTATTGATCGAGCGTTTGCTTACGATGGTGTGTGACTAAACTCTCTGGTGCGAGTTTGGGTGAGCGAGCGTCGTGTCGATGGCGTCGAGGTATTTTTTTCAGTCGCATTTTCGACCTTATTGCAAGCGTTACCGGTTCTTCCTCCCAACTTTTTCAGATTCTAGACGTCGAGACAAAGAAAATGATATACTAATCTCGAAAATGGCCTAGGTGGCGCTTACGACACTCAGTTACTGAAAGCCTCCTTTATTACCTGTTCCAGTGAAGGCGCGTGGCTTAGCGGTTAGGGTATTCGGCTTACGATCATGAGTTCGATTCTTGGTAGCGCGTTGTGTCCTTGAGCAAGACACTTTACTTCACGTTACTCCAGTTCACTCAGCTGGCAAAAATGAGTAGTACTTGTAATTCAAAGGGCCAGACTTGTCACATTCTGTGTCACTCTGAATCTCCCTGAGAACTATATTAAGGGCATGCATGTCTGTGGAATGCTCAGCCACTTGCACGTTAGTTTCACAAGCAAGCTGTTCCGACGTAGTATATTCCGTTCCAAACAATTCTATCAGGCCTACATTGATTGATTTTGGCAGAGCTTTTACTGAATTCTCTATCAATATTATAGAAACGTGTGGATATACACAACGGTAATAATATGCTTTTTGTAAATCCCATAAACAATATGTATTGCAATTCATAGGGTAGCATTGTATATTGTTTTAATAGCGCGATTATGTCATTTTGCATGACATAATCATCGTATTCGTAGTATCTCGGGAGTATAAAGGTTTTAGTTTCTATTGTTCATCAAATATTTAGTTATTGTGTTCTGCTTTTGGATTACAAAAGCATTTCCTTCGAGACGTGATGTAATGTAACAATAGCGGATTTTCCTATCAGTAATGTATCGCTCATGAGCCTTCGTCAAAGTCACCTATGTAAAATCTTTTGTCTGTATGTATACAGTACGTTTCCTCACAAGTGTATTTATATATGTATGTACGTATATATATGTGTGTGTGTATGTACGTGTATATATCTATATATATATATATATATGCATTGATGTCTAAGTATGTTTATCTCATCTATCTGAATGGATGCTTACACACACACGTATACGTACGTATGTATTTATGCATGCATCATTGTGTGTGCGTGCCTCTGTGTGCATGTGTGTGTGCATGTGTGTGAGTGTGTGTGCGCGCGTGCGTGTATTTACATACGATCTGATTATATTTAAAGCAATTCCCACCAATAGAAAAACGTCTGTTTGCAATCTAGATCCAAGGACTCCTTTTAGGAATTTGGACTTCAACTAGATAGTTACGTCTGTCCGCCTGTGTCTCTGGTCGTCTGCCAGTCAGCTGTCTGTTTCTCT
>NC_068985.1:113361054-113361537 GCF_001194135.2 Octopus bimaculoides
GTTAGATTCACTTCAACATTTAAATTTAATTTGCCAAAATATTTTCGTCTTTGCGACCGAGACCTGTTCACTGACAAAATGTTGTGCTGCATCTGAGCATATATGTATGTGTGTGGGTGTGGGTGTGTGTGTGTGTGTGTGTGTGTAAGTGTGCGTTTTTGTGTGTTTGTGTATGTGTGTATTTGTGTGTGCAAGCACGCACGCGTGTATGTATGCATGTATTATGTATGCATGTCTATGTTTGTGTGTATATATGTATATATATATTTGTGTACGTATACGTTTGTATTTATGTATGTATGTATGTATATATGTATTTATGTTTGTATGTATGTATATATGTATTTATGTTTGTATGTATGTATGTAAAAGATTTTTTAAAAAAATCTTTTGCTGTGGAAAATGGAGTAAAGCAGGGAGACCTTGATGCACCCACCCTCTTTGCAATATACTTTGCCGTTGTGGTGTCACATTCCTTTCAAA
>NC_068985.1:113361547-113362076 GCF_001194135.2 Octopus bimaculoides
CCTTGATGCACCCACCCTCTTTGCAATATACTTTGCCGTTGTGGTGTCACATTCCTTTCAAAACTCTGAGGAGCGTATCTACATAAAATATCGAACAACGCGGAATGTTTTTAATTTGACCCGATTGAAGACTGAAGTTTAAAACGAAGGTTTTTACTTCACTTATTAGGGAACTTTTGTATGCTGACGATTGCGATCTGGTTAGTCATTCTGAATCGGGTCTGCAATCCCTTGTATCTGCATTTGATGCAGCTTGTGATGATTTTGGCCTGACCATCAATCTGAAAAAAACAGTTGTAATGTATCAACCTGCGTATGGTGCTGTTTGTAACGCCCCAAAAAATTTTGTTAAGGGAAAGTTACTTGAGGTTGTCAATTCATTTGTCTACCTGGGAAGCTCTGTTCAAGATGATGGAAATCTTGATACGGAAATACACCTGCGAATTCAAAGGGCAGCAAAAGCATTTGTTGGCTTCGAGTTACGCGTCTGGCGCCAGCGACATATAAATAACAATACAAAGCTGGCTCT
>NC_068985.1:113362368-113363733 GCF_001194135.2 Octopus bimaculoides
TGTAAAGACTGAGAAGGTGAATGACAAGGACCTTTTTGTGTGCACAGTCTGTGACAGACCATGTCTGTCCTTGGCTGGCCTCAAATCTCACCTGCGAACCCATGGAAAACAAACCTCATCCAGCTATTCTGATTATATGTCTGTGCACACGTCTGAATGTGGTGTGTGCCAGAGGGTTTGCAAATCCAATGGAGGTCTTAAAAGACATGTTAGGATCCACAATGAGCAGAACTTATTTGCAGGTATTGGTAGTGCAAATCAGAGGTGCAATCTGTGTGGGTGTTTTTTAAAAACACTGTCTGGTTTAAAAAGCCACATCAGACGCCATGAAAGGGCTAAGGTGTAGGTGCAGGAGGTGGTCAAACTCTGTTTAAGGAGTAGACAACCACCATATATGTATGTATGTTTGTATGCATGTATGTATGCATATATGTGTTATTTCTTTACTACCCACAAGGGGCTACACACAGAGGGGAAAAACAAGGACAGACAAACACGGATTAAGTCGATTATATCGATCCCAGTGCGTAACTGGTACTTATTTGATCGACCCCGAAAGGATGAAAGGCAAAGTCGACCTCGGCGGAATTTGAACTCAGAACGTAGCGGCAGACGAAATACCGCTAAGCATTTCGCCCAGCGTAATAACGTTTCTGCCAGCTCACACATATATGCATATATGTGTGTGTATGTATTCATGTATGTATGCATGTATAAATGTATATGTATGTATGTATTTATGTATGTATGTGTATGCATGTATGTATATCGACAAGCAAATCCTGTCAAAGTACAGATGAACACAGTAGAGTCAACGGCCACCCAACAGCTGGGAGTGAGAGATCCCTAATCTTTCTGTAGACACATCTCTTTAGGAGAAAGAAATTCCGAAATAATACTCCCCCCCCCCCACTGTGAAGCCAGAGATCCTACTCCTGCTTGTTCTCGGATTACTTGGCTTTGTAGGTGAGAGTCTTAGCAATGTTGCATTAGTCGTAATTGATTTCAAATTTTAGGTCAGACATCACGACTAGTCATTGTCTTTAACATCTAGGATAAGATTGTTTCTCGGTGATGGTCATATGCGTTTATGGGCTGATAGCTTCCATATGTATGTATGCATGTATGTATGTATGTATGTATGTATGTATGTATGCATGCATGTATGTATGTATGTATGTATGTATGTATGTATGTGTGAGTATGTGTAGGAATGTGTTGTATATATATATATATGCATCTATGTGTATATATATATATATATATATATATATATATATATATACATACATACATGTACATACCTACACTTAGACATATAATATATATATATATATATATGTATATATATATATATATATGTAT
>NC_068985.1:113364184-113365580 GCF_001194135.2 Octopus bimaculoides
ATATAGGAATGCGCGTGTGCAATCTATGTGTGTACGATATGTCTGCCAGGTCAGACAAAGATGTAATGTTTCGATTGATACTGCAGCGTGGGTGTAACATTTCCTGACCAGCAGATTGTTTACAATGTCTACAGATTAATTGCCTTATCTACTTTCCTCGTCTACAGGGTCGCCTTTGTCTCTCTCATCTGTCTGTCACCCATTCACTTGCTTGGACTCAACAGCTAAATGATTACAATGTGTTTAATTAGCTAATTGAAAGTCTCTATCTTTATCTTTCTTTCTCTCTCTCTCTCTCTCTCTCTCTCTCTCTCTCTCTCTCTTACTCTGTATGTGTTTGTCTGTGTGTCCCCGTTCCCTTGTAGAGCTTCTTCTAGCATTATAGTTCGCATCAACCTGTGGCGTAAAGTGGAATAACCTCGTGACATGAATGTATAAATCTATAGATTTAAAGGTTAGCTGTGAATACACAATTTCAACGGACAGGATGCAGCTGTAGACTAATAGCTGTTGCACCCACCAACGAACAGTGCTCCCACCACTTTATAAAGTTATAAAGATAGTATGTAAGAGACGAGTCTCTCTCTGTCTTTCTCTTTATTACCTCTCTCTCACTTTACCTCTCTCTCACTTTACCTCTCTCTCTCTTTCTTTCTTTCTTTAGATGGTTATGTCAGCCGATGATTCCACTGAAAGATTTATGCAAAAATAAAGAACGCTCTCAAGGGTAGGGACAGCGAAAACTCCACCCTCTGCTCCCGCTTCATCCGGAGACTCCATGACCAAGGAAGCAATTTCCTCGGTTTCTTCCACAATGTTTTCTTCAGAGGACTCTTCTTTACTCCCAAAGAGCTCATCACATTGGCCGCCTCTACCTCCATAAGGAAAACTGCATATACGAAAAGTGACCTGAACAACTATTGTTACAGAAGGTACGCCTTCTTTAAGAATTCCAAGCCATTGGCAGCCGATTACTCGAAATTATGACCCTAAGCCTTGCTAATCCATACACAATTGTATGAACGTAAATTAAAATCAATACGCTCAGACGAATGTAGATACAGAAATAAGAAAAGATAGAAACACAAAAATGGAGATATAGTAATAATGAGAATAGAAAAGAAATGCATGGATGTACGAGGTAAAAAAATACAGTATATATATCATTCATCTTTTACTTGTTTCAGTTCAGACATTATACAGACGTAGCTGTGTGGTAAGGAGCTCGCTTCCAAATCATAAAGTTCCGGATTCAGTCCCACTGCGTGGGATCTTGGGTAAGTGTCTTCTACTATAGACTCAGGCCGACCAAAACCTTGTGAGTGGATTTGGTAGACAGAAACTGAAAGAAGCCCATCGTATATATATATATATATATATATATATATATATATAT
>NC_068985.1:113365641-113365848 GCF_001194135.2 Octopus bimaculoides
CCCCCCCCCCCCAGCATCGCTTGACAACCAATGTTGGTGTGTTTATGTCACTGTAAGTTAGCGATTCGGCAAAACAGACTGATAGAATAAGTATTAGGCTTACAAAGAATAAGTCCTAGGGTCGGTTTGTTCGACTAAAAGCGGTGCTCTAGCATAGCCGCAATCAAATGACAGAAACAAGTAAAAGAATAAAAGAATATATATATA
>NC_068985.1:113365989-113367033 GCF_001194135.2 Octopus bimaculoides
TATATACTCTCTTACTTTTACTCAGTTATTTGACTGCAGTCATGCTGGAGCACCACATTAAAGAGTATTAGACGAGCAAATCGACCCCAGGACCTCTTCTTTGTAAACCTAGTATTTATTTTATCAGTACGTTTTGCCGAATCGCTAGGTTACAAGGATATAAACATACCAGCGTCGGCTGTTAAACGATGGCGAGGTGGGAGGCAAACAGACTCATACATAAATATATATGTATGTATATATATATATATACGACTGGCACGGGCTTCTTCCAGTTTCCGTCAACCAAATCCACTTACAAAGGCTTTGGTCGGTCCGTGGCTATAGTAGAAGATACTTGCCTAAGGTGCCCCGCAGTGGGACTGGATCCCGAACCATGTGGTTGGGAAGCAAGCTTCTTACCACCCAAACAAGCCTGCGGCTATACGATGGGCTTTTTCATCATTTTCTGTCTACCAGAGCCATTCACGAAGCTTTGATCGGACCGAGGCTATTGTAGAAAACTTTTGTACACAGTGGGACTGAACCCGGAATCATGTGGGTGGAAAGCAGATTTCTTACCACACAGCCATAAGCTTGCGCTTATATCAGGAAAAGTATAAAGAATACAAAACGAATACGTGGGATTACAAAGAGTAATATGAAGAGACTAGTATAGAGCTCGTGCGGAAATATAACATGGATAAATTATGTATGAAATTCTTTTCTTTGTAACTCCACGTATTTCATTGAACTTCATTGTATTTCAGTTCAATTGCTTTCCTTCTCGTTTCGCATCTCCATCTTTTTCATTTTGCTCTGTGTTAGCCATATATCTGTGGGCAGTAACTATCTGCATGACATCTTGTATATAGATGCCGTATGCACGAGTGCGAACGTGTACACGAGCTTGTTCGCGTGTGAAGATGTCCAAGCGAATGATTGTCTGAAATTACGTGTACATAACAATACGTGACCGAATACGCGAATGTACATTAAAGTGTGTGTGTGTGTGTGTGTGTGTGTGTGTGTGTGTGTGTGTACATACATACATACATATATATA
>NC_068985.1:113367095-113368548 GCF_001194135.2 Octopus bimaculoides
ATATATATATATATATATATATATATATATATATATATATATATAGATAGATAGATAGATAGATAGATAGATAGATAGAGACATGCACGCGCTTTTGTCTATATAGTACACCGAGCAAACGTATCTGACGTTTAAATAAGCCTCCCTCCCACACCAACGTACACAGGTATATGTACATACATAAGGTATACAGTACATAGTATATGTATACATATATATTTATGATGCGCGTGTGCGCATATGTATGTAAGTGTGTGTATATGTATGTAAGTGTGTGTATATGTATGTAAGTGTGTGTTAATATTCAAGTGCATGCATACTGCTGAGCGTTTACGTATCTATATACATTTGTTCAACTATATCTATTTATCTGTCAATTCATTGGTACGTATACGTTGAATGTGAGCATGAAAAAGCAGGAAAATATGAGAATGCAATTATTGTGTATTGTATGCCTTATGTACATGCATATAAATGTATGTGTGTGTGTGTTTGTGTGCGGTGAGGTTTGAGGAGGAGGAGGGGCAGATTTATTAGACATGAGATACGTATGCTAGCTATACTATACCGGCAAAAGCGTGTATAAATGCATAAATAATTTCCTATGCATTATGTTCCCTATTGTAGTTTAGCTAGCATTATTTCTATTCAATCTTTACGTTCTGAGTCAAAATCCACCGAGGGTGACTTTGCCTTTCATCTCATCGCAGTTGATAAAATAAGTAACAGTTGAACACGGGAGTCGATGTTATCGACTTACCCACTTCCCCAAAATTGCTGGCCTCGTGCCAAAATTTGATATCAGTATTTCTATTCAGTAAAGCGGTGAGCTGGCAGAATCGTTAGCACGCCGAGCAAAATGCTTAGTGGTATTTCGTTTGTCTTCATGTCCTGAGTTCAAATTTCCACCGTAGAAGACATTTATTTTTTCATCCTATCAGGATCGATAAAATAAGTACCAGTTGAACACTGGGGTCGATGTAGTCGACTTACATTACAACCTTTCCGCGAAATTGCTGGATTTGCGCCAAAATTTGAAATCAATATTTTTATTCAGCGATGTATTTGTTAACTTTGCACACCTCTACTATTGAGAATTCTTCAAGTTGCAGTGTCGCAGAGGAAGTCTCCCCAATTCCACCAAATGGGATCTATTTTAAAACGGGGGCCACATTTTTCATTAATGTTTTACGTAGTGTTTTTGGTACGGAAAGACTTTCAAACTTCGTATACTTATCTATTTTGTGTTATAGAACGGAAAAATATTTTTGTATTCGAATTTATTTCATGTAAAAAATTGTCTTATTTCGATAATTTCAACCAATCACTGACAAGTATTCAGTTGTTTATATTTACTCCTTTGGCTGATTAAGCGATGTAAAGCGTATTTAATCACCATACCTTCGTTTTATTTGCTTTTTTCATTTTAAATTTGCTTTAACCCTAACCTTAA
>NC_068985.1:113369228-113371647 GCF_001194135.2 Octopus bimaculoides
ATATATATATATATAAATATATATATATATAATAACAATAATAATAATAATAATAATAATAAATGATGAAGGAAACGGAAGACAGGTTTAGCACTAGTCTTTATTTAGTACGACTATCATTCCGATCCCTGCTGAAACTGTCCGCTATGGGTAGAATATTATGCATCTAATTGTGTGGATGACACCAGGTCCGACTTTGGAAACAGATAACCACTATATGTTCGGTGTCGTCTGTTTGTAAATAAATCGCATTTTTCGTCGTCAACTGTCTTACGAGAAAATATATATATATACTTATACATTCAAATGTCTACTTTTTAAAAAAATAATAACAAGCTGTGAAATTTAAAATCCTGCTACGTTTATAAAAAAAATAAAAATAAAAAGCAAATTGTCTCTTTTATAATTGTACAAAATTTACTGTTTTTCCAAACGGATGTGACATCTAAAACAAAACGTTATCGTTCACTATACTATAATTTGCTTTAATGCTTCGAATGAAATCAAAGTCAGAATATTTTTTAATAAACATCATATATTGTTTCATGTTTTACCATAAAATAAAAGATAAATACGAATATTTTTATGGTTTGTTATTAGATTAAATCTAAGTAAGATTTTCTTTTTTTTTAATGTTTACAATAAAATTTTAGCAACGATATTTTTGCTAAATCAATTTTATATTTATTTCAAATAAAACTAAAGCTATTTTTGTTTTTGGTGGAATTAAAGAATTTTAATATATTATTACAGAATTTAGAAGCCCATATCTTTTGTAGGCCTTCCGAGACTGACATGATGAATGTAGCAAACGTTTAGGATAAATGTCTACAAATCAACGTTTTCTGCAAAAATGAAGACAGGGATGGAATACGAACTTTGGTTCAATGGATTGAACTCAGTTAAAAGTACACATGAACCAGGTGGGTATGTTAAATAAGGGTGTGCTTCAGACATCCAGGATAAGTGATAGAGAAAAATAAGTGATAAATGAAAGACAAAGATGGTTTATATATATTTTTGTACGCTACAAAACTGTGGAGGAAACCTTCAGATTTATGTAAAATTGTTTTTAGTATAACTGAACATAAAAACAAACATTACTATATATATATATATATATATATATATATATATATATATATATATATATATGGATAGATAGATAGATAGATAAATAGATAGATAGATAGATAGATAGATAGATAGATAGATAGATAGATAGATAGATACAGTGTACATTTAAACACATAAGAGATATCCATCATAGGAATCCTATGATGGATACCTATTATGTGTTTAAATGTACACTGTATTTATATGAATAATAAATTTTTACACGCTAGACCACTGGTAGTAGAAATTTCTGATACTTCTAATTACCCTTCGATATTATTAATTATATATATACATCATTTTAATTTTATTTTCATTTTATCTAGTTTCAGCTCATGAGCTGTGGCCATGCTGGGGCACCGCCATTTGGTGTTGCTACACAATTTTACTTCAGGAATTGACATTTGGTGCATGGGAGAGTTTGATACAGCTGCTCTCATCTGCACCTCCTGCCGTGAAGTTGGTTCATCTGGGACACCTGACAGGAAGAGGTCCAGCCTCATCTTGAAGATACCTACATCCACCGCATGCAGGTCTCTCAGGTCCTTCGGGAGGATATTGAAGAGCTGTGGACCTCTGAAGCCCAGGCTGTTGAAATTTATAGAAAAATAAAAGACGAAGACAGGTGTATGAACAACAAGCGAGTGTATTAGTTTGACGCTCGAGAAAATGAAAAAGTCTCTTACGTTTCAACAGAAACGAATAAAAGAAAATAAAGAGAATGAAAAAAAAACTTGTAAATTTAGACGTCATTAAGGTGACTGAGGATGCTAGCTAGCACTAGCATTAATAGAAATAAGAGTCAAAAGAGCTCTTAGCAACGGGAAGAACTTTTCTAATGACAAAGGGAGACCAGCTTCCCACAGCAAGCTAGACAGGGCTATATCGCCGATTATTTCGTCATTAAATAATTGCTTCACGTAGCTAAGAGTTCTTCTGGCTCATATTTCTAGCAATGCTGGTGGTAGATAGTGACGTGTATACTTGTGCATTTTGGTTGTAAATTGCGAAAAAGCCACCTTAATAATTGATATATATATAAAATTAATCAAAGGACATACTAAGTATGTCTATCTGCTTGAAATAACAGTCGAAACTCGTTATTAAATCGCCAAAAATACACTGGTGATAACTACAGAAATCAAACGAAGGCAATTTGAAGTACACCGAAACCAGCTGGAGGAGATGTCCTCTTGGGGTTATAAACAGTAGTAATAGTGTTCTGTGTGGAACAACTATGTTAAGGTAGTAACATCCATTACTTACATATATATATGTGTGTGTGTGTGTGTGTGTGTGTGTG
>NC_068985.1:113371657-113372183 GCF_001194135.2 Octopus bimaculoides
ATATGACACATTCTACCAGTGTTCCAAGTTTCAAAGTGTTTCGTTAATGTGGCCCCCGTTTTAAAAAAGATCCGCCAAATGTTATCTGACCGTGGGGTAGCTGTGCCTTAAGAACGCGAAACTCTGAGAAGTAAAAGAATTAGTGACTAATTTCTAATAAGTATAAACTCGGCATGACATAAAGAGCGCGCTTTTTAGTTTGAAAATATATCTCTATACATACATACATACATACATACATACATACACACACTCGCACACACGCATATGTATTATTGACGTTGTAAAGATGGATAGAAAAATTTGAAAGATTGCTTTGGTCCAATGGTAGAACGCCTGTCACTATATGGCATGTGGTTTCGAATCCAATAGGCATTCGGCTAAATCTGTGCAAAGGTTTCTTTTAACCCAGCATTTACACACTATTTGTTATGGCTTTATCTGCTTCGAGCCTCACCGTTCCAGTTTATCTATTTATACACACACACACACACACACATTGCATATATATATATATATATATATA
>NC_068985.1:113375646-113376758 GCF_001194135.2 Octopus bimaculoides
TGTGTGTGTGTGTGTGTGTGTGTGTGTGTGTGTGTGTGTGTGTGTGTGTGTGTGTGTGTGTGTGTGTGTGTTGAAAGATCGCCAATTCGAACGAGATAGCATAACGGTTGAGCAATGCTTAGAACTCTGTTTATACAGATTCTAGTCAAGTATTGAGCAGACTCAGACTGTCTCTTTCCGAAGATCTGCTGTCTAAAGGTGCTTACGCAATCGTCTTCCTAACGATTACCGCACACGTGTAAAATATGTAATTTATGATGTTATAATAAAACGATAGATCTGTTTTATTCTCTTCTCATTTATACATACATAGATACATAAATGAATGTATGTAAGTAGGTTTCAAATTTTTGCACAAGGCTAGCAGGTTCAGGGAAGGGTGTAAATCGATTATATCGGCCTCTGATGTCAACTGGTACTTACTTTATCGAAAGTATGAAAGGCAAAATCGAGCTCGGCAGAATTTGAACTCAGAAAGTAAAGACAGATGAAATGCTACTAAGCATTTTCCCCCGCTGCTAACGATGCTGTTAGCTTGCGGACTTCTGCATGTATATATATTAATGTTTGCCTTCTATATCAAGTTATATGTAGAAGCAATTTAACATTAAAGTGAAAGATTATTCTGTACTTTTAGTATTGTACATGATTGTTAAACTTTTGGAGGGAAAATGTTGACAGTGACTTCGAAGGCAAGAAGCCAGAGACTTCGAAGTGACTGTTATGCTTTACTTTTAAAGTATAATAAGCATATACGTTTGTGAGTGTGTTGCATATGGACATATATATATATATGTGTGCGTCTGTGTACATGTACGTGCATATGAGTGTGTGTGTGTGCGTGTGTGTGTTTAT
Organism: Octopus bimaculoides; assembly: GCF_001194135.2. Classification (NCBI taxonomy): domain Eukaryota; kingdom Metazoa; phylum Mollusca; class Cephalopoda; order Octopoda; family Octopodidae; genus Octopus; species Octopus bimaculoides. The sequence goes on from NC_068985.1 coordinate 113,376,502, forward strand.
ATATATATATATATATATATATATATATATATACACAAATAGTAAATGAGTATATGCATATATACGTACAGGTATGTGCATACCGACATCCACCTGTATGTATAGGTGCATATCTGGGTACAGGACATTGCAAACAAAACGTAGACGAGAAAACACACAAGCCACATAGAGAACATTCTTCTTCATCAGCTACCCCCGTTTTAACACCAGCGTTTCGAAGAGCTAGGCAGGACGCATCGTTAAAACGGCTCTTCCCA
>NC_068985.1:113378667-113380572 GCF_001194135.2 Octopus bimaculoides
TATATATATATACATGCATACATACAAATATATATGTATGTATGTATGTATGAAATAGATAAAATAATAATAATAAGTAAAACATAATATATAATAAATCTCACATGCTTCATAAATGAATTTACCGAATTAAATTCATTATCAAATATAACGTTCCTGGGTTTACCGTACATAATTTATAACTGAAATCTGAAATTTTGACACAAAACGTTGAACATATCTACACCAGATTCTTAATGTTATGTCCTCGAGGTATTATTAATCTTAATTTTTATCATTTGGCTATATTTTTATTTGTTTTAAATATCCAGTTTTCGATTTTATTTATGTTATGTTACGTAATCTTTAAAAATATAAATTTTCTGTGTTTTGCCGCACATATGGGTATGTGTGTGCGCGTGTAATATAAATTTGCACTTACGAACACACACATAGATATGTGTATATGAATGTGTGTACATGTGTGTGTGAGTGTTTGCGTGTGTGTGTGTAACTTAAATTAAGTTTTAAAAGTCAATACAAAATTGCAATTCATTGCAGTTTCATTTTGTGGATTATCAGATCCCTTATAAGTGTCCCAATTACAAGAATATTCTTTTCTACTCTAGGCACAAGGCCCGAAATTTTGGCAGAGGTGGGGAGGAGGGCAGTCAATTAGATCGATCCCAGTACGCAAGAACTACTTAATTTATCGACCACGAAAGGATAAAAGGCAAAGTCGACCTCGGCGGAATTTGAACTCGGAACATAAAGACAGACGAAATACCGTGAAGCATTTTGCCCGATGTGCTAACATTTCTTATTTCTTTATTACCCACATAGGGGCTAAACATAGAGAGGACAAACAAGGACAGACAAAGGGATTAAGTCGATTACATCGACCCCAGTGCGTAGCTGGTACTTAATTTATCGACCCCGATAGGATGAAAGGCAAAGTCGACCTCGTCGGAATTTGAACTCAGAACGTAACGGCAAACGAAATATCGCTAACGTTTCTAACGTGCTAACGTTTCTGCCACCTCGTTCCCTTCTCGTTGTAAGAATATTCTTTTCTACTGTAGGCACACGCCCCGAAATTTTGGTGGAGGGGGCCAGTCGATTAGATCGACCCCAGTACGTAACTCGGCGGAATTTTGAGTCAGAACGTAAAGATAGACGAAATACCGCTAAACATTTCGCCCGGCGTGCAAACGTTTCTGCCAGCTCGCTGCCTTCCAGTTGCAAAAATATTGAAATAGGTTGGTACCTTGAATCTTTTACTTGCTTCAGATATTGAACTGCGGTCATGCTTGGCATCGCCTTTAATAGTTTCAGTCGAACGAATCGATCCTAATATTTCATTTATTTATCAAAGTTTGGTACTTATTCTATGGATGGGGTGGAGTTCCCGAACCGCTAAGTTCCGGAGGCGTAAACAGACTAACACTGGCGGTAAAGCGACAGTGGTGATTGTGGTGGGAAACATAAATACAAGCCAGAAAGAGACAAACATATACACATATGCACGCACACACACACAAACACAAGCATTTATATATGTATGTATATATATATATATATATATATATATAAATAGGAAATTATGTGTAGAAGGAGAATTCTACGAGGTATAGTACAATGCAAAATACCAAAAGGAACCTCACCTCTTATATCTCACCTTTCTTCCTCCTTTAACGCCGATGTGATATAATTTCTTGGGAGAGAAATACATTTGCGGCTGAAGATAGCTTTGTATTGTCAATTATACACTGATATAAAGCTTGAAACACGTGTACCGCAGAATCCTTTGTGTTTTTGTTTTTATTTTTTGCATTTACAATTTATTCTTTCACCTCAACCACGAGCTGGCATACACAGGTGCTTACGATTGTCAAGTATTGCCTCTAACATTTACTTTACCTATAT
>NC_068985.1:113381050-113383893 GCF_001194135.2 Octopus bimaculoides
AATAATAATAATAATAATAATAATAATAATAATAATAATAATAATAATAATAATAATAATGACAACTTTACGAGTATTTATTTTGAATATTTACTCATTCTAATACACACACACACACACACACACACACACACACACACACATATATATATATAAAATCAAAATAAGCAACAGGATATCAAGAAGTGATGCAGTACGACCGTTTCGGCGGCTCCATGTAATTGAACAATGCAGTCATTGCATCAATTTAAATGCAGGGCTATCATCAGCTGCAGAAGTAAATAGAATTTTATTTAGTTGGACACATTAATATAATCTTTCTCAAATACCTTAATAGAGCAAGAAGATGGAAGAAATTCATGTTGTCGCTATTGTAGCTAAGAATATACTACACTTCCAAGAAAAGCATGAAGCTTACTGGGGTCATAGCTTGTAAAGGTTTGTGGTTCATTTCTAATTTATTTGTCTTTTTATCAAATACTAAATCTAGGACTAGAGGATTGTGTGTGTTTGGAATAAAGAGCAAGAGTGAGTTGACAGCTCATGTCTAGGTATGGTCATAAATATTGTCAAGATAGAAGTAATAAATTGGATATAGAGTAACAGTCTATAAAAGGAGGCTGGGTAGGGGAAGACCCTAAATCATGATGTTAATTACCAGTTAAAGGGGCAAGACGCTAATAAAATCTATGATGTTAATACAGAGGAAATTTTATCATGGGGTACTATGGATGATTGTTTATAACCAATATTGCATATAATAAATAATATTGTTTATAAATGATATCATAACCAAAACAGGTAAAATGTGTGTATATATCAATTTCCAACATTAAAAACGAAAGATTACATAGAATCATTTTATATATATATATATAAATAGATAGATAAATAGATAGATAGATAGATATACAAACATACAAACATACATACATACATACATATAAACATACATACATACATACATACATATATTCGAAATTTTGTCTAGGTGAATCTGGCCGAAGAGAACTAATCAAATTTACGTTAACAAACGTAATTTGAAAAGTTCGAAATCTAGGTACTAGATTATCCACATCTGGGTTGTACATTTATTTAACGTTCTTCCTACAGGTAAGGTGAAATTTTTTATGCCCGCAAACACCTTTGCCAGTATATATATATATATATATTTATACAGTGAAGTTTTACTATAGCGTTGTATATTATCGACTGCTATTTCCAGTAAATATTGATGCAGTGTTGTACCACTATTCTATATTTATATATGTATATATACACGACGGGCTTCTATACAATTTTCGTCTGCTCGATTCACTTGCAAGGCATTGATCGGTCAGGGGCTAATATAGAAGATTATAATACAGTTGCACAATGTGTGGAACAGTGGTACTGAACCCGAAATCATGTGGCTGCGAAGCAAGTTCCTTAACCATATGCCCATGCCTGCACCAGCTTACCTGCGCCAGCCCTGTCTGCGCCAGCCTTACCTCAGTCCGTATGCAACAGTTTATAAAGCACACTCACTTGGATGAAGGCTTAAACCTCTTATTCAATTATCGACTCTGGAAGTTTAAGACACTGTACTTTAACACATTGAAACAAGGTGTCAGTTTTAAAACCATTGATTTTTAACTGTATCAAATAATTTAAACGAGAAACGAGTCAAAGGACGCTAGACTGGCCAGGCTCGACGTTTCGTACCAAATAAATCACTGCTTAAATGTTGATCATAGTGTATAATAGTGCAGATGGTACTTCTTCGGTTGTTCTCTGTTCTTCTGTTAATACACGCCCTAATTGCCATCGTTTAATTAGAGCTTGAATCCTGCAGGTGAAAAATCTTTAAATAAATCTTAAACAAAAACAAAAAAAATCAAGCATACATTCGTCAGTACATTAATATGATGATGGAGACGATGATGATAGTGATGATGATGATGATGATGATGATGATGGTGATGATGATGATGATGATGATGATGATGATGATGATGATGATGATGATGATGATGGTGGTGGTTGTGGTGGTGGTGGTGTTGGTCGTCGTCGTCGTCGTCGTAGTGTGATAAAGGTATTGTTAATGATTATGATAATAGTGGTGGTGGTGATAGTGATGAAGTTGATGATGATTATGATGATGGTGATGATGATGATGATGATGATTTTGATGGTGGTGTCAGTGATGATGACGATGATTTAAATGGGTTGATGAGGGTGATGATGACGACGGTTGTGGTGGCCGTGGTGATGATGATGATGACCATAACGAGAACAACGACGACGACGACGACGATGATGATGACTATGATGATGATGGCGATGATGATGATGACGACGATGATGATGACGACGATGATGATGATGCAGATCTGAGTGAGAAGGAAGATAAGACACCCTAATTGAGATGAATGAGAACTGAAGAAATTAACTCTGTTTTATTAGAACTGTTTCGGGGGACAAGAAAAAAAAGAGTGAAAGATGGAGAGGGAGAGAATGAGAGAATGAGAGAGAGGGAATGAGAGAGAGAGAGAGAGAGAGGGGGTGCTGGGGAGAGAGGGTGCTAGAAAGAGAGGAAGAAATGTTTGTGGTTAAAGAATGAAGCACTGAGGAATAGTATGAGTTTCAACATATTTATTAGAGAGGTTACCTCCTTAACATGTCTGCTGCTGCTTCTGCTACTGCTGTTGCTTCTAAGACTGTTGCTGCTGCTGTTGTTGTCACTGTTCTGGTTACTACTACTACTATCACCACCACCACCACCACCACCACCACTACTACTACTACTACTACTACTACTACTACTACTACTACTACTACTACTACTACTACTACTACTACTA
>NC_068985.1:113383916-113384586 GCF_001194135.2 Octopus bimaculoides
TTACTACTACTACTATCACCACCACCACCACCACCACCACCACTACTACTACTACTACTACTACTACTACTACTACCACTACTACTACTACTACTACTACTACTACTACTACTGCTACTGTTACTACTACTATTACTACTACTACCACCACTATAGCTGCTGCTGCTGCCGTTACTGCTGCTGTCGCTGCTGCTACTGCTGTTACCACCACCACCACCACCACCACCACTACTACTACTACTACTACTACTACTACTACTACTACTACTACTAGTACTACCACCACTTCAGTGGTTGCAATTCTTTCTTTCTCTGCCATTGTTTCTGATGCCGTTATCTGCTGCTGCTGTTCTTCTTCTTCTCCTTCTTTCTGCTGCTCTTGCTAGTAAGAAGTGCATTATATTGCTGCTAGTTCCATTCCAAACACACCATTATCTTAATTATAATATTTTCTTGTAACATAATTGACAGGAAATGATCGCAGAGGTGGAGACGCCGGAATGGTGGTGTCAGTGGAGGTGGCGGTGGCGGTGGTGGTGGTGGTGGTGGTGGAGATTGGAGTTGGTATTGTGGTAGAGATTCTTGTTGTGGTTTTGGCTGTAGTGGTGTGGGTATTGGGGGTCGATGTTGAGATATTCGGTGTGGTTTTTGTAGCGGTTATGGAGAAGAG
>NC_068985.1:113384721-113392412 GCF_001194135.2 Octopus bimaculoides
GGTGGTGGTGGTGGTGGTGGTGGTGGTGATGGTGAAAATGATGATGCTGATGATGATGATGATGATGACGGTGAAGATTATGATGACAGAGGGTTGTGGTAGTGGTGGTAGTGGTGTTTGTGGTGGTGGCGATTGCAGTAGTGGTGGTGGTGGTGGTGGTATCTACGACTACGATCAATGATGACGACGACGACGACGACGACGATGATGATGATGATGATGATGAAGATGAAGATGAAGATGAAGAGGAGGAGGAGGAGGACGACGACGACGACAATGATGATGATGGCAAATGTAGCTGTGATGATGACCATAATAAGCATGGTGATGATGATAATGATGATGATGCAAGAATGACGGACGTGGTTTTAATTCAGCTCAAACATTTGTCTGCTGATGTCTGGAAGGTAACTCTTGGACATGAAGAGAAAATTCCAGTGTCGCAATTCGAGGGGAAGGGGTGACCGTTCACAGCATTTAATGCGACTGGTTTCATGATACTCATGTACTACAACGGAGATTGGGTGGAAAGGCTATACAGTGAAAGCGAGCCCGTGGATGTAGCGTTACATGAGGCAGAGAGGAGAAACTACATGTGTGTGAAACAATTGCTGGAATTTGTGGGTGAGTGAATTTTTACCAATCAGTTATGGATGTCACATGGGAAGAAATATTGATTTCAAACTTTGGCACAAGGCTGGCAATTTCAGAGGAGGGGGCTAAGTCGATTACATCGACCTAAGTACTCGACCGATATTTATTTTATCGATCTGGAAAGGATAAAAGGCAAATCAATCTAAGCGGGATTTGAACTCAGAACGTAAAGATGGACGAAATGCTGCTAAGCATTATCGCCGGTGTACTAACGATCATGCCAGCTCACCACCTTTTCACATGGGAAGAAATATTAGTGTATGTGTAATAGCAGCATTGCTTCATAGATGGAACCAACGCTCAACGCAATGGGGGTCAGCAACAGACTAGTGCTGAAACATTTCTTGGCTATTGAGAGACGCTTATAGATGTAGAAATGATATTAGTGCATATGTAATAACAGTATTATGTCAAAGATAAAAACAATGCAATGAGGTTTTGCACTAGGTCGCCATCTGTCCAAATGGCTTTGCATTGTGCCAATAAGTGACCAACGGGGCTTTGTATTGGGCCAGTAACTACCAACGAGTCCTTGTATTTGGAGCGAAAACAAGCAGTCGAAATAGGGCTTGTCCGAAGGTACTCTGGAGTAACATTACACAAGGTATGCTCTCGGAGGTCAGTATGGATCTCCAGCTCGACCCCCTATTTTTCCGCATTGAAGACTCATAGCTTTGGTACTATGGACATGTTATTAGATTGTCGCAGGAAAGAATCGCAAGACGGATTCTTTAAGCCGAGCCAACCAGCAGGAAACCTAGGGATAAACAAAGAACGTGATTGTTTGATAATACCCAGTCTCAGTTGGTCACACGAGGGAATCCAGCCGAAAAGTCTAATGGAGGTTGCTTGTGAGAGAACCCTATGGATGAGGTGCTTGTTTGCTCTACCCTACGACCCTTTCAGGAATAACGGGTGGAGAAAATGGATTGATGGATGTTGTTTTCACAAAACTATGCATTGGTGTCTCTGTTCAGACGCGATTGTTAAGTTCTTGTTGAAAGACGAAATACTCCAACAGGTATTTCTTATAAACAAGGGCGTAGAGTTGTTTTCTTACCAGAATTACATTTACATCATCACATTTATCTGTTAATCTCGTAATCTTGTCATGATAAAGTCAAAAACTAAAATCCTGTATGTTTATAACCATAGACGTAAACATACGCATATATACAAATAAACGCTGTTACCGCATAAGCATTTCTACATACGTACGTACATATTAGTACATGCATAATACATACATACATACATACATACATACATAAATACATACAGATATGTGTGTTGTTTGTTTGTTTGTTTGTTTGTGTGTATGTGTGTGTATGTGTGTGTGTGTGTGTGTGTGTGTGTGTGTTTCTCTGTATATCATCTATTTCTATGCTATCAGGACGTGATAGATGTTATTTTAAAAGAGATGTTTACGTCAATCTTTCAGCTGATCTGCCAACATTTTAACTAACAATATATTACGATTTTATGACACGGAGACTGATAAAAGAGAAACAAAAAGTACTATGGTAAATACGTAATATAAAGTTTATATAAAAGAAAAAGATGTCTAATGATAATTGAGTGTTATGTTTACCTGACGAAGAAAATTTAGCCATTCAGTTCTTCTTTATATACAAGGCACATAGCCAAACGATGAAGAGGTTTGCTGCCTCAGCATTAAGTCATACGTTCAACCTCATTGTGCAGCTCTCGTTGGGCAAATGTATTTTACTTTAGACACAGGCCTTGTGATGGGATTTGTGAGACGAAAACTAAGGGATTGAAGCTATATATAAGGAGGTTGTATACTGAAACTGTATAAACTGTATTTGTGATCGGAGGGCGTTGCTATACACAGTCTTACAAGACTTCTGGGTGAAGATTAAGAGTGGAATACTCACCTACTTACAGTATATTTTGTAATGTGGTACGCAATTCTGTTGGAAACAATGGGGAAGTCAAATATGAGTAGGTACCCAAAAGTAACCGGAAACGTTCTCTGTGGAACAAACAGTTGTAATTCAGGCTTCCGCTGCTAGAAGGAACTGCGTGCTTCCGGGAAATTTTGTTTTCTGCTGGGGAAAACGGCCGCCGAAACAGTTTTCATGCTTCAAAAAGTTTACAAGAACGCTGCCATAAGTAAAACAAGTTTATGAGTGGTTTCTGCGCCTTAGGAATGATCGCTTGTCGCTTGAAGACCGACATCGTTCAGGTCGACCACCGACATCCCGAACGAATGAAAACACCATAAAAATTCACGAACTGATCTTAGAGGACCATCACTGAACAATTGATGAGCTTGTTGATATGACTGGTGTATCCTGGAGCTCCTGTCAATAGATTTTGAGCGAGGAATTGCGAATGAAAAGAGTTGCAGCAAAATTTGTGCCTTGCTTGTTCACAGAAGATCAAAAGCAGTTACGACTGAATGCGTATCGTGAACTGAAAGAACAGTTGGAAGTTGATCCGGACCTTTTTTAGAAGGTCATCACTGGTGATGAAAGCTAATGCTACGGAATTTTCAGATGTGGAAGAGGCGAAGAAAAAAACCAAGGAGGCGTTATAAGGCTTCATTTTGCAAGAGTTGCAGCACAGCTTCGAATAGTGGAAAACGTGCTTGGATCAATGCATTGCTTCAAATTAAGAATATTTTCAAGGCGATAAAAGTGTAAGCATGTTAAACTAAGTGAATAAAATAATATTGCAAACCTCTGGTTTCTTTTGGGTACCGCCTCCTATACTTACCGGTTTCTAATTAATGTACAAAGGTCGGCAAGATTTGAGGGTAGATCTTAGCCGATGCCATCGACACCAGTACTAGACTGGTACTTTATTTTATCGACTCTCGAGGGACAAAAGGCAAAGTTGACCTCCACTTAGGCAAGCCTTGCCTTTCAACCTTTCGGATCCGATAAATAAATACCAGTTCTATACTGTTATCAATTCTTGTCTTCCTGTCATTCTTTATGTCTGGTTATCATTCTTTTTTTTATCTCCTGGAAGAAATCGGTTGAGGTCACACCTGGAGAAGGATGGACTTCGCTAGGTCTAAAATGCTTAAGACATACCGCATGTCACCACGGTGTCTCTTCGATTCTATCAAGGAGCTTGGGGGCCAAAGATAATATATATATAAATGAATATGTATATATAATGTATATATAAATAATGTATATATAAATGTATATTGTTTTGTTCATCATTTTATGCTGTAGGTACTTGGTGGAGATCTGTTCTTGAATTGCATCAAGGTGGCCTTCGAAGTGCGATGTCATAAACACCATCCTTGCATGGGAATCATAACCTGTCTACATCTCCACTGATGTTGAACTTTCCTCTAACACTGAGTAGCTTGCGAGTTCAAACAGCTCTCACATTGAGTTCTTATAATGACCAGTTCAGAAGGTCACTAGAAGGTCACCACAAGGCCAAATGTAGGCGTGCGGACATGCACTGTAAAGGTGTCGAAGGCAACATGCTTGTAAGCTGAGCGTTCTGATAAACATATTCTCTTTACTCTTCTGAGGTGTTCATACCTGATCGTTTTCTTATTTATTGGTCCATCACATCTGACATCCTCATCTTGTCCAAGATACATATTAATATCACCTCATTGCATAGATTGTATTGTCAAGTAGTTCACGTTTTTTGGTTTTCAGTGGAGGGCACGACTTTTTCGCATTTTAATGTCAAAAATGCACGTTTGAACTCACCAAATTTCATTCCAATGTCTGCAGAAGACTGGGTCATGCGGTCCAACTGATTTTTTGTGTGGTCGTTATTTTGCCAATACAGTTTCAGGTCGTTGGCAAAGAAAATATAGGAGATACTTCTGGATCCATTTGTATGGTAACTGGGTTTTATGAGCAGATATGATAGTAGGTTTAATGAGAAGACGTATGTATGTATCAATACAAGATATGTATGTATGTATGTATGTATGTATGTATGTATGTATGTATGTATGTATGTATGCATGCAGGCATGTATGTATGAATGTGTGTATGTATTTATGTATGTACGCATGTATGTATATATGCATGCATGTATGTATGTATATATGTATGAATGAATGTATGTACGTTTCTATATGGGCATGTATGTACGAATGTGAATGTGTATGTGTATGTATGTATGCAAACATGTACCTATGAATGTGTGTATGTATGCATTTATGTTTGTATGCATGCATGTATGTATGTATGTATGTATGAATGAATGGTTGTACGCGTGTACGTATGTATGCATGTATGTATGTATTTATTATGTATGTATGTATGTATGTATGTATGTATGTATGTATGTATGTGTTTATGTATGTATGCACAGAGCAACACTGGAAAAACGTATCATAAAAATAATAACAATAATAATTTTTTTTTTTTTTAGAAAGAAAATATATCTTATAAAGATGAAGAACGAAAAATGGGCGAATTTGGATTTTGATAAGAAAATAATCGAAAACGTCAATAGTTTTTTAAAAGCCCGTTGTTTCGGAATAGATATGCTTTACAACAGGTTGATGCAACATAAGGTATCGTATCCTACTTATCAACGTGCCAAAACAAGAATTATATCCTACTGAAGGCAATTTCTCGATGAATTATTTAAAATTCGTTGAATCTATTGAAGAAATTAGAAGTGATTCCGCGAAGATCGATAAAACTCTTCAAGCTGATTGTAAATCCATCTATCTTAAGATGAATGCTGTAAAAGGCAATCTTAATGCTAATTTATTGTTATTGTCCTATGCAGTAGTAGTAGTAGTAGTAGTAGTAGTAGTAGTAGTAGTAGTAGTAGTAGTAGTAGTAGTAGATTATAATAATAATGATGATGATGATGATGATGATGATGATATTGACAATAATAATAATAATAATAATAATAATAATAATAATAATAATGGTTTCAAATTTTGGCACCAGGCCAGCAATTTCAGAAAAAGAGTAAGTCGATTTCATCGACTTCAATCCTTAACTGTTACTTATTTTATCAACATTCGAAAGGTAAAGTCGACTACGGCAGAATTTGAAGTAATGTCGGATAAAATGCCGCTAAGCATTTTGTCCGGTGCGTTAACCGTCCTGCCTGTTCGATGACTTTACAACAACAACGACAACAGCAACAACAACAACAACGACGACGATGATGACGACAACAACAACAAAAATAACAATTACAATAATAATTATTTGTACTATAGGCACAAGGCCTGGAATTTTAAAGGGCGGAAACTAGTCGATTACATCGACCCCGGTGCTCCACCGATACTTATTTTATCGACCCCGATAAAATAACAACCAGTGGAGCACTTAAACAATTAAATGAAATGCAGATACCTATACATTAGTGTAAATGATACAAATTTAATTATACTGTACTTAGCAAGGTACAAGTCTACACAAGGTACCAGTAAACTATTCTGGCGGCCGCGGGAACTCAAACATCCTGTTCGTAAATTAATGCAGATTATAAGAGGTTCCGGGTCATCAGTGCCTGGAAAATCGATGTTACCCCTGTAGTGAAGTTGCGTAATTGATAGTGGTGTCCTCAAGTGGCTAATGTTTTATTGTTCTCTTTTTTTATTTAGCTACCTGTTTTGTTTTCGATGTGTACATCGTGAGCTTGCAGTCGGAACGTTTGTCAACCTGTAAAACGCGAGGTTGTTTTTCGCCCCACCCTGTATATCATCATTATCATCGCCCCACCCTGTATATCATCATTATCATCTTTGTATAAGCTCAGCGTGGGAACCAAGCTTAATATGGGCTCCTGTAAATTTTACGTTATGTTTTCTGTTAGGATCTCTATGAGTAGTTTTGCACACCTTCTTCTATAAGTTCAACCCTTTCGCCGTATTCTTTGTAGTCAAATGAAGTTATGTGGATGATGCTTCTATGGCCTGTTCTTGCCCCGAAGCTCACTTTTATTCGAACAACACAACGTCATCAATTGATAAACTTTTTCTACAGGACTTAAGCAATATCGGCTACGTCTTCTTCAAAACCTACTTCATTTGCCAGTATCGTACTGAACATCATATACATTTTCTGCCTGTTGAAATTCATAATTTCAGCCAGGCCACATTTCCTTTCCCCAAACCATTCAACCAGTGTTGAAGGTTTCACTTCATTCCGTATCTCAACTATGCTCTCCACAGAATCCATAATGTTAGACATTTTCTAGTAGTCTGTAATTATAGGTTTATCGTCTCCATATATTTCTTTCGTGAATTGTTCCAAAATTCTTAGGTGATATGACTTGAAGTTAACTAACACACGCTGATCCATTGGCTGGAGCAGAAAGAAATATTGTTTGTGGAGGTGGAGATACATTCCACATCCACATTATTAGAAACGTCTTTCAAATTCGCTGATTGGATTATGGGTTTGCCTAAAAGGAGCAATGCTGTGATGAATATACTACACTTGGCATTGTACCTTTTTTATAAATGTGCAAAAACTTTGTAAGCCAAGCTTAGAAAAGGCTCGTAGTCATTCAAACGTGAATGCTAAATCATGGGTCGATTAAACTATACAGGTAGATTTTCGAAGTGATATAACAGTAGAGGCTTTGATTTCATATTACCAGTGCCATTTCCCCTCACGAGAAATGCCAAAAGTTTTTTGTAGGTTTCGTGTGGTGATAATGATTTTTCTTCACTAGAAATACAATCCTAACAGGCTTGTGCTTCCTGGAAAGCCCACTTTTATGAAAACTGCAAATTGTGCTCTTGTGTATAGCTTCCTACGCAAGTTAATATCTTGTTTTGCTTTATAGTTTATGTATGTATTGTATGATGGAAAGCAGAAAAAAAGGGCGTTACAACGATTTGTAAGTTGTATTTTTTGTTCTCAATAGGTGCAGGAGTGGCTGTGTGGTAAGAAGCTCGCTTCCCAACCACACAGCACCGGGTTCTGTTCCACAACGTGACACCTTGGGCAAGTCTGTTCTACTATAGCCTTGGGCCGACCAAAGCCTTGTGAGTGGATTTGGTAGACGGAAACTGAAAGAAGCCCGTCGTATGTATGTATATATCT
>NC_068985.1:113392766-113397801 GCF_001194135.2 Octopus bimaculoides
TATATATATATGAAGAAAGAAAGAAAGAAAGAAAGAAAAAAAATTCTAAAGCAAATTCTTTGAAAATTCTCGTAGTAAGTAGCTTGCTTACCAACCATATGGTTCCGGGTTCAGTCCCACTGCATGACACCTCGGGCCGACCAAAGCCTTGTGAGGGGATTTGGTAGACGGAAACTGAAAGAAGCCCGTCGTATGTATGTATATATCTATATATGTATGTGTGTGTGTATATGTTTGTGTGCATGTGTTTGTCCCCGCAACATCACTTGACAACCGATGCTGGTGTGTTTACGTCCCCGTAACTTAGCAGTTCGGCAAAAGAAACCGATAGAATAAGTACTAGGCTTACAAAGAATAAGTCCTGGGGTCGATTTCTTCGACTAAAGGCGGTGCTCCAGCATGGCCGCAGTCAGATGACTGAAACCAGTAAAAGAGTTCCTTTTCGTTTGGGATTAGTTTCTCTTCTGCACTATTTCTGAATGACCTAATAAACAGAACAGGCGAACGAAGCTCTCGTCATTTTAAAACAGAATAACGGAATGAGTTTTATAAGACAATCAAAACTTTGTCAGTGAATTTTATTTTGTAACAGAATCAATTTGCTAACTTTAAACAATAAGAAAATCAATTTGTATTGAATAATAATAATAATGATGATGAGGAGGAGGAGGATAATAGTAATAATAATAATAATAATAATAATAATAATAATAATAATAATAATAATAATAATAATAATAATGACAATAATAAATTCAACATGTGTGGGATTTAGGTGGTGTACTTGGAGTATAAAATGGAGAATGTTAGCTTACAGGCATATTATTTTTTAACGATTTTTTTCTGCTCATTACATCGATATTATGGTTTGACGTTCATAATGCAGCGTTCGTTAAAACTTAACATGGATCTTGAGCTAGCTTTGCACGTTCATAGACTACAAAGGTCACGAGTACATCTTACACAACCAACACATCCATACACACGCAAATGAACAAACATTAACACATACACATACGTACACAAATGCACGAACACGTACACACACACACACACACACACACACACACACTCGCACACATTTATGCATATATAATTGGTATGAACATATTGGTTGTATCAGACCTACTAATCGCATATGCATGTGAACACAATGACACACGGACAGAAAAAGAGCGCATTGAGATATGCATATTCATTCAATGTGTGGAGGGTCTATGTACGTGTGTGTATATATGTATGTGTGTGTTTGTACGTGTTTGTGTGTAAGTATAAATATACACCATAGTCATGGTCATTTATTTGAATATGTATATTTATGCGTGTATGTATGTATATATATATATATATATATATAAATATATATATATATATATACACTGTTTATATATATATATATATATATATATATACTGTATATATATATATATATATATGTATGTATGTATATATACACTTACCTATGCATATACATAAAAGAGACTCATATTCATGACTATGTGTCTATATGTGCGCTTGGTATGCGTGTGTATATATGCATATATGCATATATTAGAATAATTACAAAGGATCACTGAAATTTGCTGTTTGTGAACAGAAGGAAAAATAAACAACAATAAAGCCAACGTTTTTTTTATACGAAAAACTGTGTTTTAACATTTGATGTATCTATCACCCTAACTATGAACTGTATTGTAAATTTGCTCGTTGTTATTGTTGTTGTTGTTGTTGCTACTGCAGCTGCTAATCTTAATGCTGTTGATCTTTTTGCCATCGTTTGTGTTTATATTTGAATAATGGTGAGAGAACAAAAAAATAAAAAACAATTGCCTTTATCATAGATGAAAAATCTACCTTACTTTCAATGACCATAAAGTATAAATAAATATCGCTGTGTCTATCACTTGTGTTAAACAACCAGCTGTCTCCTCTTTCTTGTTCTACATGCTAGATATATTAATGTATTCTAACTAGATGGCATTCGTCTGGAAATTATAGTTGTTATCTTGGATTATTTTAAAATACAGATTAGATTTTACAAAGGAAAAATTGTATGACGTGTTTTAGGTTTATTCAAACGTTGAGGACAATTTGAAAAGTGCGTTGAGAATTGAATTAACATTTATTAAAATCACAACGATAAAATTCTCCAAAAGGATTCTTTTGTTATATTAAATTCTTTCATTATTCTCAACATCAATTATATAATTCAATTCTTTTTGTTATTACTTTTCAAAATATCTTTATTGAAAAATGAAAATTTCAATGTAATAATTGTTTAATAAACGAATAAAATTTGGATAAAGCAACAATATAGGAGTGCTTTCTAAATATTATACGTGTGTGTGTGTGCGTGTATGTATGTATGTATGTATGTATGTATGTATGTATGTATGTATGTATGCATGCATGTATGTATGTATCTATCTATCTATCTATTTATCTATGTTTGTATATTACTTTGAATCAAATAGATTTCATATCATTTTTGTGCGCTGTTGATCATGGGAAAAGCTCCTGACGTGTCGAGAACCTTGTGGCTATTTGAAACTCACTGAATGCAGGTTCGCGTCATTAATTTGCTTACAGAGCAGTGGATTTGCAGAATCAACAGAGGAGTATTGGGAAAAAAATTATCTTGGGATATTTGTTCCGAGTCTTACATTCTGAGTTCAAATCATGCGGAGTCAAATTTGCCTTTCGAGATAAAGTATCAGTCACGTAGCGGAATCGATGGTTTCGATTACCCACCCCAACACGTAACAAACGACTTCTCAACGACTTCTACGACTGTCTTCACAAAGCATCTGCACGGACCACACTGTCCTTCACTGACAGTGCACATGCGCCTTTATACGGCATACGACGGTTGACTTGCTATTCCACAGGGATGTCAGGATTTCACCACAATATCTCGCCTCTTTGAGTCCGACTTTCGTTGAAATTCAATATCTTTCTTTTATTTATTGTCTTTATTGCCATCTCTCTCCTCCATTTTTCTAAAATTCCCCGGGAAGAAATTGGAATATTGTTTTCGTTTTGGGTCTATTTGCAAAAGTTCTGTTTGCTTTCTTTTCCTAGTCGCTGTACTCGTTGGTCCGATTATTCGGAACGTCAAAAATGTCCTAAAGAAATTCCATTAGCACTTCATGTCTTATTCTTTCTTCCGTAAACCATTTTTTTCAGTTGGTTTAGGTGTCTCTTGTGTTCCCACGTGTGACCTTTTACCATGTACGTTATTTTTCCCAAACGTTTACTTCTTATACCTTCTTCCCAACTTTCCTTTCCGTTTCAGTATATTAAATAGTAAACTTCTTTCATTGAATACTTTAGATAATAGCTTAATTATTTCCTCGAAACAAATTTCGGATGGTTTTCTCGGCAAGATGTAATTATTTACATTACTTACACTTTGTCCTCATCTTGTTTGTTGTTGACAACGTTTCGGCTGATATACCCTCCAGGCTTCATCAGGTGTCTACGGAAATTTCGAACCTAAGGTATTTTCCGATGTTTTTGTTGTTATTATTATTATTATTATTATTATTATTATTATTATTATTATTATTATTATTGCCTTTGCACAGCTTCTAACGTTGGAGATGTATTACAGTGTCAGCTGTTCACTACCAGTGATCTAAGGCAACACCTCTTATTTTTCGAGCACCTTCCAGAGTATTCGGGCGGTTCCAAGCAGTGCTGTTTTCTGCAAGTACTCCATCCTTATTGCAGCCCCTATTTGTTCCACGTACTTCTCGAAACTTTTGTTCACTGTTCACAGGGCTTCCGACAATTATTGGTACTACTGTTACCTTTTTCATCGACCACAACTGCTGAACTTCCCAAGCTAACCTGTCATATCTCTCCACTTTCCTTTGTTCCTTATCGCATACCTTGTTGTCAGCTGGGCATGCTATATCTATGATCCAGCATCGTTTGTTTTCTTTCTCAATTAAGACTATATCCGGCTTCCTATTCTCTATCTCATGGTGGCACTCAATCATAAAATCCCATAGGATCTTTGCATTTCTATTTTCGACGATGCCTTCAGGTTTGTGGTCATACCAATTTTTTGCTATGTCAAGTCCATACTTGTTGCAGAGTGTCCAATGGACAAGCCTGGCTATATTGTCGTGGCGTATCTTATGTTCCTTCTGGGCTAGTGGCGTACATTGGCTGGTAATATGCCATACGACTTCACCATCTTGTCAACAGATTCTGCACTTATCACTTTCTGATTTGTTGTCTATTCTGTATTTTATGTAGTTTGTCCTTAGTGCTTGCTCTTAGGCAGCACAGATTAGAGCCTCCGTTTCCGGTTTTAAATCACTTTTAGTCATCGACAGCCATCTTTTTTCTCTGTCTGTCTTATCTTCAACATGCATTCTTTTCTTTACCCAACTATTTTCAGTTTCGTTCGTTTTCAATTTCTTGTATGTTGCTTTATCTTTGCAATCTTTCATCCTACACAAGCCTAACCTTCTTCTAATAATAGCGGTTCTGTGGCCTTTTTCACATACCATGCTATGTTGTTTTCATCTGCTCTAATGCTGTGTTCGCATCCAATAAGTCCTCTTCTCCCTCTTTTTCTTGGTACATAGGTGTTTAATTTTTTTAATTTTTAAAAACATATTTGTAATTAATATATTTTTAATATATTTTTATTCATATTGTTATTTTTCTATTTAATATGACTTTTTATATATATATTTTAAACTTTGACCTGTTAATAATAATAACAATAAGATAAATAGCCTGAGGACGCACTGGTGGATTTATGTATTAGGCATAGCCTTGATACACACGCAGAAACACGTGTAGTGTTGATTAGAAATACCTTCTTTCCCCACAGACAAATAACAGGTAAGTTAAATATATTTTTTCAAATAATTTTATTGTATTTTATAGTAGGTTTTTAAACTGCTTATATTATTATATTGGATATAACTTTCTACGTGTATTCCATGCAATAAGGTTATCCTGAAATAGGACCTTCGGTTCTATTGGTAAAATCCCAAATTTGTAATATGTATAT
>NC_068985.1:113397811-113398427 GCF_001194135.2 Octopus bimaculoides
TATGGATATATTTATATGTATATACACATATACATATATGTATATACTTACATATATCTATATATATGGATATATTTATATACATATATACGACGGGATTCTTTCAGTTCTCGCCTTCCAAATCCACTCATTAGGCTTTGGAGGACCCAGGACGATAGTAAAGAATACGTTTTCTCAAATTAGTGCCCGCATAGTGGATCTGCACCCAAGACTACACGGTAGGGAAACACCACAGTGTAGATAATATCTTTGGAATTCGAACGGCTCGGTCACCAATGCTTACAATCTAACGTTACTTCTATAGACCGCAAGGTCAAACGTTCTACGTTACAACTCCATAAATATAATCGTAAATGTAAATACTGTGTGTACAGAACGAAACTATTTGTGAGAAGAGAAGAAACATAAATAACATATTAATGATACATAGAAACTAGAACGTTGCTTTACAATGATTGGCATTGCTAAGATATTCTCTTGACACTTGTATAACGATGGTCTGCTCGCTGTTCTGCTGTTTATCTGCGCCACTGTCTCTGTTGAGCTTTATTATGTATGCCTGTATGTACTTACAAAAGTGAGGATGTATGTATGTGTCCATATATATATATATATA
>NC_068985.1:113401969-113402833 GCF_001194135.2 Octopus bimaculoides
GTACGTAAAATGTTTGAGGCACCAGAATTTGGTAGGGTAAAAACCAAAAACAAAACCGAGAGATTTGGTAAATAAAATTTGAAGAAAAGCAACAAAAATGCATTAGGTTATAGCACTACGTACGTTTCGTACAAACTTCATTTATTTATGTAGTGAGAACACCACATAAGATGTGCAATGAAAATGTACTCCTCAGATGCATAATGGAAGTTCATATCAAAAAGTCATTTTGTAGATGTGTGCAAATACAAGAGTAGGAGATGAAGAAAATACCATCTTGACTGGGCTGTTAATCAACAGTCTAGTGTGTGTGCGTGCGCGTGTGATAAGACCCAGAATATTTCTTTCTTTTTTCTCAATTTATATCTTTACTTATTTATTTATCTATATATTTGCTTATTGAACGACATAACTCACGGGTCTTTGACCTCTAACTAATATGACAAGAGCCAACGCATGTAACTCTCAGACCGTGAATCACTTAGTTACTTCTAAACATTAATAAAAAAATATTCATATACTCATATTTTGAGTTCTTCGTTTTCTTGTCGTGTTTTCTGTTCGCCACTATATTCCTCCGCGTTACAAACTTAATTTGTTTCCGCGGGAAGAACCATTCTAACAATGCGTCCTGCCCTAACTCTTTGAAACGCTTAGTTTTAGAATGGTGGCTGCTGATGAAGGAAATGTTCTCTATGTGGCCTGTGTGTTTTCTGCGCACTGTTTATGTTCTGTTTCTCATTTTGTCCACGTTTTCTTGTGACGTCCTGTACCCAGATATGCATCTATATACACATGTAGATGTAGGTATGTACATACATATACGTATATATGCATATACTCACATATTATTTGTAATATATA
>NC_068985.1:113406468-113409847 GCF_001194135.2 Octopus bimaculoides
TCTTTAAAAATTCTTTTTTTTTTGTTTGTTTTTAGCTTATTTTTTTTTATTTTTTGCCTTTTATGGCTACTTGAAGAACTTTTTAGTCAATCAAAATTTTTAAAATGTTAAACTAAAATGGGGAAAATTATTAAGGTTAATCGAGAAGCTTTTTAGATAAAATTGAAAGTACAATTCTGATAAAATAACGAATTAGTGTTTGTTCTCGCTAATTATTTCAAAGACAATAGCAATACAGGAATTGACATGATAATTAGAAGAGCTTCTTGTTACCGTGGAAACGGTATTTTTATGTCTTGTATCTATCCAAGAATGGATATTGTTAATGTTTTAGCTTTTTTTATTATTCATTTATATTTTTGTGTGAATTAAAATAATTCTGCTAAATCATTCCAGTTTTTCAACTATTTTCTCACAAAATTCTTCAGTCAGTTCATATTAGTTTCTTGTCCTTTTTAAACTGAATTTATTTATATATTTATGTATTGATTTATTTTCGTCTTACATCAAATACTTATCGAACATTCTTGAAGTAAATGCTGTTAGGCAGCGGTGAATTCGCTGCAGACAGAACAGCCAAGTCAGTTTCTATATTTTACAGAATGAGCATAAATGTCCCAATTCCTATATCCTATCGCACTAAAATGACTGAATATGAAGTAAGAACCTAATTCTATAATTCTATTGATGTAAAATAACAGAATAAGGTACAATACCACTATTCCTTTATTCTAGCAATGTGAAATTACAAAATGAGGCAGAATATCACCATTCCTTTATTCTAACGACGTGAAATTGCAGAATAAAGTAGAACGTCTCTATTCTTTTATCCTATAAATGCAAAAATTCAGGCTTATGTAAGAAGCTATTATTCAAGCTTTATGAGAAAAGGAAATACGTCAATCCAACGGCAAAAAATAATAGCTAGATCGTCCTCAAGTGACAACATATCACCTTCAAAAAAAATAAAGGGATACACTTGATAATGTATCCATCTATCTATCTTCTCCGTTTACTATTCCTCAGACGGTTGTGGACGCACCTCCACCGTAGGGTCCAAACAAAAGCAACCACCATTAGATTTTCCGGCTGGATAGATAGATAGATAGATAGATAGATAGATAGAAAGATAGATAGATAGATAGAGATAGATAGATAGATAGATAGATAGATAGATAGATAGATAGATAGATAGAGAGAGAGAGACAGACAGACAGAAGGGGAGGGAGAGAGAGAGAGATACACATTGTGTGGGGTTACTCTTTAATTACCATAACTCCAAGCTCCGTTCTGACCCAGAACGCTACTACCTGTCAGAGTCCCATTTCTGAGTTAAATGGATTTCCCGAGGCTAGAGAAGGCTCCCGTTACTTTTGACAAAGCCATGCGAGAAAGCAACTCATCAAGGGAAAGATACCCAGCTATAAAACTTGCAGTCAAAATAGTACCAGTCACCTTGCAATGGTTGTCATTGGAACCCACTACGATGACAGAGTGATAAAGGCGTTGTACAAGCTTTGGACACTTAAATCCAATGACGTACAGATGTCTCGCTATTATTTCATTTCTTGATCCGTTTTGTATTTTATAATGTACACTGGAGACGGATCTGTGGTGTGCAAATCAAAGTAAATCAGAGCAATCAGGCTGAATGTGAAACGGCTATCATCTGACAGGATGAGGCAATCATCATATATCTGTGTCTGTCTGTCTGTCTGTCAGTCAGTCTGTTTGTCTGTCTGTCTGTCTGTCTGTATGTATGTATGTATGTATGTATGTATGTATGTATGTAGTTTATCTGGCAGTTCTGTATTGATAATATAACGTATCCTTGTTTTACATTAGATACAGTAACATAGCATCATTTATTTCACATGTGTTAAATAGTAACATATACAGTGACATATACAGTGACACTTAAACTGCCAATGCACGAAATTCTCGATTTCTGAGTCACTCTGCACCTTCTACCTTTTATTAATCAGGTTTGTATGTGTGTGTGTGTGTGTGTGTGTGTGTGTGTGTGTGTGTGTGTGTGTGTGTGTGTGTGTGTGTGTGTGTGTGTGTGTGTGTGTGTGTGTGTGTGTGTGTGTGCACTCTTGTTTTGTATTCTATTCTCCTGCTTGCATTACTAATCCTGGGGCACTGGGATATCTAACACACTGCTTAAGTACCAATCTTGAGAAATTATACTTCTCAAAATCAGAATAGAGAAAGTTGATTCGAAGACTACATACAGATCCAAGCAATCGCTGAAACTGTGAAAATTTGTAAAACATTCCAGAAGATTATCATTTCAGTATATATGCGCATGTCTAGATATGCAGCTATATGCATGAGAATACAAGCATAAAACAAAACATACAAATCTTCACATATACTGACTCCAAATACTGGACATATACATACATACATACATACATACATACATACATACATATATACATACATAAATACATACACACATGCAAAAATACCTCGTTGTTGTTGTTGAAGTTCCAATGTAGGAGACTTGAATCTAGGTTAGAAAACGGTTTCTTCTCTATTGGCAAGAAATCTTGAAACAAACCTGAATAATGATATACATTCATGCACACATACATACTTAGATACATATATATATATATATAGATATATATTTCGTGTGCGCGTGCACGCATGAGTACATGCATACGTGCGTGTGTGTGTGTGTGTGTATAAATATACATAAGCATATACATATATTAATATGAAGATACGAAAGGAAAAATGTTCGTAAGCTCGTTGACTAGGTAACAGACAAACCAGAATATCATCTTCAAGATAAGTGGGGGAAAAGAAATGGTTGATACTATTGAAAAGGAATAACGAAAAATATAAGGTAAACAACAATAACAACAAGAAAACAACAATAAAATCAACAATCGCAATAATCACAACATAAACCCATAAACAATTTCATAATGTTATCTGGTTTACTAAAAATAATCTTATGGTATGAAGATAGCAATATATTTATTGCTAACTTTCTCAGTTCAAACGTACAGAATTCTAAAGCTCTGAGTTAGTTTATTTGTTTTTGTTTTTTTTTCTTTCGTTATTTGCATCAAATCCAGCTGGAATCGACTTAGCCTATCATCATTCTGAAATCGATAAAATACGTACCTGTCAAGTTTTGGAATTGATATAATCGACTAAAGTCTACATCTTCATAGTGGAATCTGTGACTTTGCTTTGTTTGGGAAACCAATATTTCTAACATCAAAAAGAGGTCAGTGGTGGAGAAGGTTCACTACCGTGTTACTTTTAGCTGTTTGCTTGCATTACATATATATATATACATACATACATACATACATATATATATATATATATATATATATATATATATATATATATA
>NC_068985.1:113410756-113411845 GCF_001194135.2 Octopus bimaculoides
TTGACAACCGATGCTGGTGTGTTTACGTCCCCGTAACTTAGCGGTTCGGCAAAAGCGACCGATAGAATAAGTACTAGGCTTACAAAGAATAAGTCCTGGGGTCGATTTGCTCGATATATGGCTTTGGCAAAAGTAGCGGGAGCTTTCTCTAGCCTTGGGAAATCTATTTAACTCATAGATGGGACCCTGACAGGTAGTATCTTTCTGGGTCAGAACGGAGCTAGGAGTTATGGTAATTAAGGAGTGACTCCACACAATGTGTATATGTCTCTCTCTCTCTGTTGACAAACAATCTTTACTACAAAGTATTGTTGCTGAATATCTCACGTTGTGAGATTTTAAAATAGTAACGCCTGATTTAGTCGAACAAATTGACCCAAGTATTTTTTTCAAATTCCCACACTTGTTCTGTCACTTTTTTGCCGAACCGCTGCGTTATTGAGTCGTAAACAGATCCCTGCTAATTATCAAGCGTTTATGGGACAAACAATAAACCACGCAAACACATACATGTATACATATACATTGACTTTGTACCTGTTTTTATGTTATATAAAGAAATATGATAACATAAAAACAGGTACAACGAGTGAAAATTACGTAGACACACGATCGATAAGTATAATACAAATTACCAAAAAATATACAATAAGAACAGGATATCACCAACGAGTGAAACATACGTAAACACATGAGAGACACAAGTAAGGGACAAATTATCAAAAGAAGTCTAATCCCTCCTCAGTTGTTGACTGTTAGTTACTACTTACTTCGAGCTTTCAACGACAATATGGGAAAACTTCATAAACACAGCTTCCAGAAATTTTTGAAATATAAAATTTCTGAAGAGTTAGAGCTTCGAACAAACAAGCAAGGAGAGAAGGAGAGAATGGACGTACAGGGTAAACAATCGACGAAAGCAAACATTAACAGCCGTTAGGCCAAGACGCATTGTAATGGATAACGCCTGGGAGAAGTTTTGAAAGGATATAGAATAAATCCAAGACAAGAAAATTGTAATACATAATATGTACATACATATATATATATATATATATATATATATATATATATATATATATATATATA
>NC_068985.1:113412384-113412951 GCF_001194135.2 Octopus bimaculoides
AGAGAGAGAGAGAGAGAGAGAGAGAGAGAAATCAAGGTAGATGGATTGACGGACAAATAGATAGATAAACTGACGTATGTCTGTAACACACATCACCAGAAAAAATAAAATAAACAGGAAAATAACAAGTGATTAAGGTGAATTAAAATATGTTTGGACGTTTCGTCGCGTAAATTATAATAAGGATGATAAATGATCGACTTAATTACCATTTCTATAGATCGGTGCTTTCAGGAAGAACTTCATTCAGTTTGTATTATAAAACGGTGTTACTCGAGAACATTCTAATATAATGATAAGGCCATTACAAAAACAACGATTATCTAAAGAAAAACATTACCTCCATCTAATTTTCATTTAAATGTATAGAAAAATATATATTATTGTAGACAAGATAAATGATACTTTATAATTGTAAATATAGAACAGTTTGTCTAAAGGGGGAAATTTAGGGCAAAAGTATATAAGGTTAAAGAAAATTTGTTCGTAAAAAAGAGATTAATTGTAAACTACATAAAGAACTTTATTTATTTATTTGCCAGGCAAACTTGCCCTGCAAATGTTAAA
>NC_068985.1:113413652-113416152 GCF_001194135.2 Octopus bimaculoides
TATGCGTTATGTAGAAAGAAAAAATATTAAATGTATATACTCTTTACTCTTTGGTGTAAATTCCTCAACTTAACCCAGAAGAGGTTGTCTCCTCTATAATGGTAAATCACCAGCACATCACGCATACATACGCACACACACACACACATACACACGCACACGCACGCACACACGCACACACGCACACACAAAAATTAGAAGCTATTATTTACACACACACACATATATTACTTACACACACACATATATGACGGGTTCCACACAATTTTCGTCCACCACACTTATTTACAAGTCGTTGGTCAGCCCGGGACTACAGCAGAAGACACTTGCCCAATGCGTCACGCCGAGGAACCGAACCGGAAACCAAGTTGCTGCAAAGCGAGCCTCTTAAGCACCCATCTTATTTCATTAAAAACGTTACTTCCGGTGTGTTATCTACACCAGTGCTCCACAACCTTTTTTCACTTACAGTACACTTATATCCGTTTCAAAATTCGGTGGTACACCTGAACTAAAAATATAACTAAAAGTATAGGAAAAGAATTATATTCAGGTTACACTGCGGCACACCTTCCATCGTCTCATAGCACACCAGTGTGCCGCGAAATACCGGTTGCGGAGCACTGATCTACACTCCTAATTATTCTTGTTTACATTTGTGTACGCTGTATACCATGAACGGTGGAGGCGCAATGGCCCAGTTGTTAGGGCAGCGGACTCGCGGTCATAGGATCGCGGTTTCGATTCCCAGACCGGGCGCTGCGAGTGTTTATTGAGAGAAAACACCTAAAGCTCCACGAGGCTCCGGCAGGGGATGGTGGCGAACCCTGCTGTACTCTTTCACCACAACTTTCTCTCGTTCTTTCTTCCTGTTTCTGTTTTGCCTGTAATTCAAAGGGTCAGCCTTGTCACACTGTGTCACGCTGAGAACTACGTTAAGGGTACACGTGTCTGTGGAGTGCTCATCCACTTGCACGTTAATTTCACAAGCAGGTTGTTCCGTTGATCGGATCAACTGGAACCCTCGACGTCGTAAGCGACGGAGTGCCAACAACAACGCTGTATGCGATGAACTATTAAATAACACTTGTAATTAATTTGAGATAGTTCATTAACCTTAAGAAAATAGATATATTTTAGACGAGATCATCGTAATATCTGAGCTGTTTTTCTTTTTTTTTTTTTTTTCCTCGAGAAAATTCTGGGTATCGACCAAAATCAATTGATTGGTCTGCTCCGAGAAATCCTTGGTTTGGCTGTGCTATCGGGGTGGTGTAATGGCTTCGTCGGTTCGGGATTAACTCCACAAGCATGGTAGTGCCGTCAGTCGCCCCTGCCTAACAGGCGCAAAACTGTCCTGCACCTTCTCGTACTGTACTCAAGCATTGCTGACCTGTGGAGATATGTCGAACAACTAACTGCACGTGTAGGACGGATCCGGCTTTCGGCTAACGCCATCGCGGAGGTCACACCGCCGCATTCCTTTAGTTGAGAAGGGCAAGCAGTTTTTTCTGTGTCTGGCAGCGGCTATGACAAAAGCGGTTCAGTGGAGGACGAGACTGAAAAGAAAGAATACAGACACTTTCCTCTTCGGCCAAGCTCTCATCAACTTTTTAAACTCCATTTGAAAAGGCATGTGAGGATTGAAAGGGACGTGCCACCTATTAGTAAATTTGTTGGAAGGGGGTGAATGTGGCCTCAAGTGAGTGGGCCTACTATAAGCTGTCGCCTGTAGGCTGAGGAGTACGGAGGGGAAAGGAATACTTGCCGTGGCATTCTTGGTGAGTTCGATGGATCGGTGTCTGTGGGTTTTCGAGGTTATCCCTAAGAAACGTTTGTTCTTCTACAGGGAAAGTTGTTAGTTAAACATCTTTTTGTTAATTGTTATTATTATTTCTGCTTGCTCTATTCTATGTAAATCCCCATTATCCTCTAGCTTTGTACTGTCCTAGATTTCTTTCTTGCGGTCTAGCATTTCGTCCGTCTTTACGTGCTGGCCTCAAAATCCGCCGAGGTCGACTTTGCCTTTCATTCTTTCGGGATCGATAAAATAAGTGCCAGTTGAACACTGGGGCCGATGTAATCGGCTATACTTCTTCCCCAAAATTACAGGCCTTGTGCCAAAATTTGAAACTATTATTTATTATTATTCAGTAGTTTTATTTTTATAACGTGCTTTCACTTCACTACCGAGCGCAACTCTGCGCGCCTTGGGTATGTGCTGTGGTTTACTGTGGTGCTCTTGTGTTTACTGTATTGAAAGTGTTTTGCGTAGGATGTGTGCAGTACCCAGTAGTGCAATTTTCTGTATGTTATATATATTTGTAAGTCCTGGTGTTTTTATGTATTTGTCTGAATATTTTTTTATTATACCTAAGGCACCTACTATGATAGGAATTCTTTCTGTTTTTAGACTCCACATTCGAGTTATCTCTATTTCCAGGTCTTTGTATTTAAATTTTTTTTTTTTTAATTATTACTATTATTATTATTATTATTA
>NC_068985.1:113427559-113429260 GCF_001194135.2 Octopus bimaculoides
GATAGATAGATAGATAGATAGATAGATAGATAGATAGATAGATAGATAGATACATTTCTTTTATTAGCCACACAGGGCTCAACAAAGATGGGACAAATACAACGTAGAGCTTTTCTTTTTGGGAGGGGGAAGGAAAAAAAAAACAAAAAAAATCAATAGGGGTGAGTCGATCAAAAGGGATCATAGGAAGGGAAAAAGGGGGAAGTTCGATCAAAAGGGATCGAGAAATTTAAAAATAAAAAAAAAGCGATCAATAGGGATCGTGTGTCTTTTCAGTTGATGGTACGTACAAGATTAGTTCTATTTCGAATTTCGAAGGCATCAGAGAGTACTGTGATGTTTTAGAAATTTAAAAGAAACTGCACTAGTCTTGCAAATGACATCTTCTGAAGGAACAAATATGTCCACTCTTCTACTACTTATTTGTAAGTAACTTGCCTTAAATTTTGCCATTTTCCCAGTTTTCAAATGGATATCTGTTTAAATATGTATGTATATCCGTGTCTGTACGTGCGTGTGTATGCTATAAAATTTTCTACCGACTTGCTCAAAAATCTATACGCCAACCACCAAACTGTCTGCTTCAAAGAGAATTAACGTAAACGTCGTGATAACACATCTCGTCTAAATGTCTTTAATATTTTTAGCGGATTTAATGCAAGTAGAATCCTCCCAACGATACCTAATAACTGGCATCATTTTTTTGAAAATGGAAAATGCTATCTTTAGTTCGCCGATAAAATACAGAGAGTAAAAATATAGAAAAAGACTTTGAAAATGGTTATAGAAAGAACGTTTCCTTATCATTTCTATTGACATGTGAAGCAAAGAAAACTTCCGTCGGAACTCCGTAATTTAACTAATATCTACGTTTATCGATTGAAGCAACATTCTGTCTTGCATATTAATGTCATCCGATTTTTATTTCTTTATATATGTATATGCATGTGTATGTGTATATATATATATATATATATATGCATGTGTATATATATATGTATATATATATATATATGTGTGTGTGTGTGTGTGTGTATGTATAGTCATTTTTATTGTTTTATTTAGTTAATAATGTAGGCATAGGATGGCCAAATGGTTAGGACGGTCACGTCGTAAACACGAAGTCGCGTTTGATCCCATTACGTGTTATTTTGTGTTATTTCATTCTTAGTGAGTAAAATTAAGTGGATGGAAACTGTACTGAAGCTCTCTCGGGTAGATTGTACATGTAATACAAACGGTACACCCTTCTCACTCACTGTCTCATACTGGTTCTGTTTCAGAATTATCATTTCAGGTGCACGTATGTGTGGAATACTCGGCCACTTACACGTAATTCAGTTGATCGAACAAGTTAATCCTCGTCGTCGAAGGACGAGAATCCACCACCACTAAGATTGTTAAGCATACAACATTAAATTTCTGATCAACCCTGAAATGACATCTGAAGAAAGGTATCCCATCCTTTCCGATACCACCTCGTGTAGGATGTTGTATAGTAAGAAGCTTGCTTCCCAACCACATGGTTCTGAGTTCAGTCCCATTGCGTGGTACTTTGAGCAAGTGTCTTCTACTATAGCCACAGACCGACCGTTGCCTTGTGAGTGGATTTGTTAGACTGAAACTGAAAGAATCCCGACGTGTTTATATATATATATATATATATATATATTCACGCGTGCGTGTGAGGGTGTGTGTGTG
>NC_068985.1:113429270-113429768 GCF_001194135.2 Octopus bimaculoides
CGTGTGAGGGTGTGTGTGTGTGCGTGTGTGTATGTGTGTGTGTGTGTGTGTGTGTGTGTGTGTGTGTTTGTCCCACCACCGCTTGACATTCTCAGTCGTGGATGCTCGTCCGCTAGAGATAGCAGTAACTCACTCCAGCTCACAATACGAGGTCTGATCAGTAAGTATCCAGACTCTTATCATAGTAACGAAGCTAGAGCACGCAGAATAAAGCCGCTTAACACAGATTGACCTTGATCTATGCTGTGCATGCGCACAAAGTTTCAACGTTCTAGCTCACTTCCGTTGTTTACAGCAGTGCTTGGAAGGAAAGTGTGTAGCGTTTGATCGTTGCATTGACCATGACAGAAAGTTGTCGTGGTGATACCTGCACAGAGGCCAACGCGAAATTGCAGAAAGTGTATGGAGAGGAGTGTGTGACTTACAGTTCAGTTCAGTCCATTATCAATGAAAATTTGGGTATGAGACGCGTGTCTGCCAAGTTTGTGCCAAAACTGC
>NC_068985.1:113430480-113431300 GCF_001194135.2 Octopus bimaculoides
TATATTCATTTAATAATTTATTTATTTATTTATATGATAAGATGCATCCATTTCCAAATAAGTTTATCTTCACCCCTTTCTTGCGCCTCTACTGTATACTGTTTTCTTCCTCCATCCTTCTCTAATTCCCTTTTTACACTCCATACCTCCTTCACCATTTTCTATCTGTCTCTCTCCCTCCTCCTTTTCTTTTTCTCTCCCTCGTTGCTCACACGTGACCATCGTCCGTCTTTCTTTTCCTCGCGTGACCATCCTTCTTTTGTTGCACGGACGCTCAAAAGACTGGATGTGTTTTCTTCTCTCTCTTCTATTTTTTCTCGTTTCAAAGAAAATATTTCTTCCAGCGTTCACTATTTTCATCCCGTTCTGGTCTAACGACTCACCATGTTTGCTTTCGTTCGGTTTCCTTGTATGTCTCTACTGTCCTGTTTTGCTTCCCAACTTTGACTCTCCATAAATCCGAAATTTTATTTTAGAATTTAAGAGAGCAACTGTCTTTGAAGTCTTATGTCGTCGTTGAATATTCGAAATGTGGAGTAGATAGACAGCCGACAACGGATGAAGGGTCCTTTCTCTGTGTCTACTTGTCCTATTTCCCATTTGTTTCTCTCGTTGTTAATGTATTTAACTCGTTTGTTTATGTATTTCATGTTCTTTGCGTCC
The DNA here is from genome assembly GCF_001194135.2 of Octopus bimaculoides. Taxonomy (NCBI): domain Eukaryota; kingdom Metazoa; phylum Mollusca; class Cephalopoda; order Octopoda; family Octopodidae; genus Octopus; species Octopus bimaculoides. The sequence continues at coordinate 113,431,144 of NC_068985.1, forward strand.
CTTACTCGTATATGCATTTATCTATCTATCTATCTATCTATATATATATCTATCTATCTATCTATCTATCTGTCTATCTAGAAAGAAAATAATAAAATGGACATAACAACAGAATTCAAATGGATAAAATAATTAAATAAAGAAAATTTACAATGGT
>NC_068985.1:113434550-113436182 GCF_001194135.2 Octopus bimaculoides
ACATACCACAAAAGTTAGGGAAAATTTCGAAAGGAAATGAAAAATAAAAACTTTTACCAATCTATATTCTGTACCATGGTTTCAAGTCAATTTTAGTAAGATAAAGATTATATCTTACAAGGTCAGACTATCGTCAGCAGAATTGACCAGACAACATATGAAGCACGAATCAGTACGCAGCATGGTTCGTGTTTTTATGTCTAATTTTTCAAAATATACCGCGTATATTCTAATGAATATATATATATATATATATATATATATATATATATACATGCACACACACACACGCACACACACACGCACACACACGCACACACACATATATACAGTACACTCTACATGTGTACATACGTACATACATGCATACACAAATACGTTCATAGACAGAAATACAATTCGAGGATTTAAATCGCGAGGTTAGGACGTTCCAAGAAGGAATATAAGTTCCTATTCTCCTTTTAGGTGTGAGTTAAGGCAAAGTTCCAAAAACGGAGATTTGTCATGTGGTATTACCCACTCATCGGAAATGTTGACCGATCAGGATGGCAGGTGGATGAGCAGCGATCCGTTACCGAATCAGCTCTCCGTAAGGCGTTCAGTGAACCTGTCGGTCAACTCAAAGTTGCTTTATTCAACGTGAATCAGTGCATATTTTAAGTAATATTTGAGGTTCCTGAAGGCTGGGGCGAAATCTGAGATATTGGTTTCAAATTTTGACATAAAGTCAGCAATTTCGGGCAGAGTGTAAGTCGATTACATTTATCTCAGTGCTCGACTGATACTTATTTTATCACCCCCGATCGGATGAGGCGCAAAGTCAACTTCTGCGAAATTTGAACTCAGAACGTAAAAACGGATGAAGTACTGCGAAGCAGTTGTCGCGGCATGCTAACGATTTTGCGACCTCTTCTGAGATAATAAATTATTGTTAGGATCAGTCAAGATGATAATGTGGATTAGGGGTGGGGGGAACGTCAATAGTTGGAGCGGGAGTGGAAGTAGAAGAAAGATTCTAATTGACTGCATAAGGTGTGAGAGAAACTACGGACCAGTAAATCACACAGACAGGAGGCTACCTTGAAGAAATGATTTGTGGATTGAGACAGATGTAGAAAGGAAGGTGGTCGCTTGTTGTGAGGTGGAGAGTAAGTTCTTGTGTAAGGAACTGGAATATAAGCAGAGATTGTATCTCACAGTTATGACCGAGGTTATTAAGACGGTAGAGGAGGGGGGAATTTGGAGTAAGGCGTGCATTTGGTGTTGGCACAATGGGAGGAAGTAAAGCTGAAGTAAGACTGAGTCTCATTATATTTGTAGAGGATAGGGCTGGTGCTGGTGAGTCTGAGGTGTTCAGTAGAAACAGAGATGTCATTGAAGTGTCGGAGATGAAGAAGTGAGCTCAAGAGTGTATTGAAAATTGACAAAGAAGGAATTTAGCTGTTCGAAAGTTAAAAAAATTGGATTTGGTTGATACAGATACAGTCACCTGTGTGATTGCCGTACATCTCTGGAATGGTGGTGGTGGTGGTGGTAGTGGTGGTGTGTGTGTGTGTGTGTGCAATTGTGTGTATGCATATATATATATATATATGTATATATATATATATATATATATATATATATATATAT
>NC_068985.1:113436359-113437416 GCF_001194135.2 Octopus bimaculoides
CATGCATGTTCTATGTGTGTGTGTGTGTGAGTGTGTATGTGTGTATGTAGAGGCGCATGGCTCAGTGGTTAGAGCATCGGGTTTGCAATCACGAGGTTTTGAGTTCGATTCCAGGACCAGGTTGTGTGTTGTCTTCTTGAGAAAAACACTTTATTCCACGTTGCACCAGTTTACTCAGCTGTAGAAATGAGCCGCGACATCACTGGTGCCAAACTGTATCGGCCTTTGCTTTTCCCTTGCATGACATCAATAGCGTGGAGAGGAGAGGGTGGTATGCATGGGTGACTGCTAGTCTTCCATAAAACAACCTAGCCCGGACTTTAGCCTCGGAGGGTATTTCTAGGTGCAATTCCATGATCCTTTATGACCGAAGGGTGTCTATTCTCCCGCTCTTTCACGTGCATATGTACCTGTGTGGTTATGTACAAGGAGTTATGTGTAAGGAATGAGAGTCTGCGGGCACACAGGCATGAAAAAGTGTTGGGGATTGGTGAAGGTGGTGCTGGGGGTGGCTGGTACTAAGAAGGTATATCCGGGTTGTCGGTGGCCAGAAGCTTTAAATTCGGCACAAGGATGTACCTCTGGTGACAGCAATACGATACCTCATTTTTCTTGCTGATGGATAATTGCGGGTTGTTAGACATGCAGTTTTTCGTGGAGGCAGAGCTGGCAATTAGAGGCGTGGGGTGAATATGGTGGTGCCCTGTCGACAACAGTCCACTTGATGCTGGATGTCTCGTCTCGGAGGTCAAGAACTCTCCAGACAAAACGCGATAGGGTAGTGGAGTTCTCTCTGTCTCTGGATCTAAATGAATGCAAGTACTAGGGGTATCTTCTCTAGAAGGCATTGGGTGGCATTCCCGTATAATGCCTAGTAATGCCATCGGATGGTATAAGGGTGGCTCTGTATACTACAACCCTTGAGAGGCAGGATCCCCCTAGAGGGCAGGTGGTAGGGTTTCGAAGGTTGCAGGTTGGAGTTGGGAGTTGTGTGGGTGCGTTTTTACGTCTGTTGATGCTTGCAATGTTATATATATATATATATATGTATATATAT
>NC_068985.1:113441801-113442296 GCF_001194135.2 Octopus bimaculoides
TGTGTGTGTGTGTGTGTGTGTGTGTGTGTGTGTGTGTGTAATGCACGTGTGGATTTGTGTATGCATACACATACAACTACAGCATCAATGATATTAATGGTGGACACATTTATTTAATCAACGGAATCTTTTATCATTGATAACTGTTGCTATATTCTATAGCGCTAGGGTAAGATCTACCTATTATCCATTCGCTCGTTGAATCGTGTGTGGTGGTAGTTCACTGCCATTGCAATTCACATCTAATTGTGAATGATAATCCTAGCAAAAATGCTACTTATCTCACAACATTGTCATATATAATTAATAACATGCAAATATCGTTTATCAGCAAAAGACGAATCACCAACAGAGCAGAAATACATAGATTACTATTTATTGAATTTGCTATCATAGTTGTCCTCCACCTTAACGTGGACAAGGAGCCCAAGCATATTGATTAAGAGGATTAACTATAATAGATACACATACACACACACACACACACACACACAC
>NC_068985.1:113442306-113443371 GCF_001194135.2 Octopus bimaculoides
TAGTAGTAGTAGTAGTAGTAGTAGTAGTAGTAGCAGCAGCAGTAGCACCACCACCACCAGTACAACTACCATGACACCAGATATAGCTGGGCAACATTGGGTTCTCATTTATTTATCTCGGATATCAGTCATAATCCCAACATTTTATTACTGACACTAATCAGAAGCTGGTTCTTATTGTTATTGATGATGTTGCTATTGTTGTCTTCACGGTTGTTGTTGCTGTTGTTTCTGTCTTCTTGTTGCTTAGCTGTAATTTAACTCTCATTGAGAAAGCCTATAATAAACTGCATTCCGGCCACAGCCATCCAGTCTTTTATTTTTTCAATGTGGAGATAACTCAGGTTCACATTAACCAACTCATACGCCCATTTCCTTTTCAAGGAGATTTGATTGCTATTTCGAGCAAGTTGACCAACCACGTAGACCCCCGCTTGGCGATACCTCTAAGCAGGTATCGCCAAGCTTTTGGCAAAAATTGATGCAGATTCTGTGCTCAGCTTTGTCATGGTCAATGCGACGATCACACGCTACGCACGTTCCTTCCAAGTACTTCTGTAAACAGTGGAAGTGAACTAGAACGTTAAAACTTAGTGCGCATGCACAGCAGAATTCAAGGTCAATCTGTGCCAGGTGGCTTCATTCTCCGTGCTTTAGCTTCGTTACTAAAGCAACAGTCCAGATACTTATTGATCAGACCACGTATGTAACAATATATAATACTATGTGTAAGGCGGCAAGCTAGCAGAATGGATTTGCACGCCGGGTAAAATGCTTACCAATATTTCGTCTGCCTTTACGTTCTGAGTTCAAATTCTGCCGAGGTCGACTTTGCTTTTTATCATTTCAGGGTCGATGATAAAATAAGTACCACTTGAGCCCTGGTGTCGATGTAATGGACTTACCCCCACCCCTTATATTACTGGCCTTGTGCGATGCCAAAATTTGAAATCAATATATACGCGTAATACTCCTTTCTACTATAGTCAAGAAAGCCTAACGTTTTGAGGGAGGATACTAGTCGATTATATCGACCCCCAGCACTCAACTGGTACTTTACGTTAT
>NC_068985.1:113445133-113448364 GCF_001194135.2 Octopus bimaculoides
TATACGACGGACTTCTTTCAGTTTCCGCCTACCAAATCCACTCACAAGGCTTTGATCGGCCCGAGGCTATAGTAGAAGACACTTGCCCAAGATGCCACGCAGTGGGAATGAACCCGGAACCATGTGGTTGGTAAGCAAGCTACTTACCACACAGCCACTCCTGCGCCTATTATTATTGTGAAATATATTTGCCACTTAAATGCGGCTAAATCCTAAGGGTGAATGTTACTGTTGCTTTTAGCCCCAGGAGGAGATAAAAGCAACAGTAACATTCACCCTTAGGGTCTAGCCGCATTTTAGCGGCAAATATACTTCACGTTGTCGTGCAGTTACTGTTTATACCTCGTTCAGAGATTTAACTTTCCATTATTATTATTGTATATATAAAAATGCAAACGTGTAGCTTTCTTGTGCACTTTGTTCGCAGAAAATAAAGAAATAACGACAAGCTTCTTTCTGTTTCCGTCTACCAAATCCATTCTCAAGGCTTTAAATCACCCGGGGCTATATTGGAAGACACTTGCACAAGGTGCCACGCAGTGGGACTGAACTCAAAACACAATGGTTTGGAAGCAATCTGCTTACTACACGGCCATAACTGCACATATGTGTTTGTTTATTTGTTTGTTTTTTTGTTTTTGTTTTTTTATATTCTAATTAATGTATAATTTTGATATTTTCTTTATTAAGTCAGCTAATTTTTCACCTTCATCAGAGTGACTAATCGTAAGAAGTTACAGCGGTCACGTGCTTTTGATGGTGTTTCGGTTATCTCGAAGTCGACCTCAGTCTTTTATTAGAAAGCAGGTGCATTTATTTAAGAAGATCTAGAAGGTTCGATGGGAACGGATTAAGATAGATAAGGTTTATTAAACGTAAGAACTTCAAGAAACACGAAACGGAAATAAGGTTGGATGAAGACGGTAAGGACGGGGGTGGAAGGGGGAAAAGAGTTACAGAAGGCATTGTAAGGAAGATGATTGGATAGGTGAAGTTGGTAGGGAGAAGACGGGGGAGGGGAGAAGGAGAAAGAGAGAGGAGGGGATGGGAGAATGAGGGAGAGGAAGGAAGAGATAGAGGAGGGGTAAGAGGAGGAGGGAGAATGAAGAAAATGAAAGAGGAATGAAGAGAAGGGAGCATGAAGAGAAGAGACAGTGAAGAGGAGGGAGAATGCTGAAGAGGCAGGGAAGGAGGAGGAGAAGAAAGAAGGGGAAAGGAAGGGGAAGAGGCGAAAAAAGGAGAAAGGAGAAGGGAAGGAGGAGGAGAAGAAAGAAGAAAAGAAGGGGAAGAAGCGAAAGAAGGAGAAAGGAGAAAGAAAGGAGGAATATGGAGAAGGGAAAGGGGTTGGAGAAGGTGGGGAGGGGATAGATGGTGAAGAAGGGGAGGAAGGAGGATGGGTGAGTAGAGAAGGGAGAAGTGGAAGGAGAGGGAGGGGTGGTGAATAAGGGGAGGAGGGGAGGAGACAGTGCTGTTGGGAGTTATTAATAAACGTCAGGAAAGGATGAAAAACGAGGTTTCATGGAAGAAGAAGAAGAAGAAGAAGAAGGAGAGGCAAAGGAATGATTATAGAAAATGCATGAAGCTCGCTTTGCAACCACCTTGGTTCCGGGTTCAGTTCCACTGCATGGCACCTTGAGCAAGTGTCTTCTGCTATAGCCTTCAGCTAACCAATGTATAGTGAATGAATTTGTGAATTTGGTATGCGAGAGCTGTGTGGAAACCTGTCTCCAAACCACATGGCTCCGGGTTCAGTTCCACTGCGAAGCACCTTAGGCAAGTGTCTTCTACTATAGCCTTGGGCCGACCAAAGCCTTGTGAGTGGATTTGGTAGACAGAAACTGAAAGAAGCCCGTCGCATATATGTCTGCGTGTGTGTGTGTGTGTGTGTGTGTGTGTGTGTGTATCTGTGTGTGTATCTGTGCTTGCCCCCCCCCACCATCGCTTGACAACTGATGGTATGTTTACGTCCCCGTAATATAGCTGTTCGGCAAAATAAACCGATAAAATAAGTACTAAGCTTACAAAGAATAATTACTAGGGTCGATTTGTTCGACTAAAGGCAGTGCTCCAGCATGGCCGCGTATATATAGCTCTTTCTATTCATGTTCCATATCCCCAAGTGTCAGGAATGGTGCACCTTGATTCCAATGTCTGTAGATTGGGAAAGAAACAACAGTGATTTCCTTTTCCCTTCAGCTGCTTATTTAGAGTTTATTCCTTCAGTCTCCTAGTCTCCTGATGTATTGGTTCAACTTAACCCTTAGCTAGTTGGTGGTGTGCAGCACCATTCATGTGACATCAGGACATACCCACACATCAAGTGTTTCGTGTAACAGATACCTAGGGAGCAGCTCTCCTCTGAGTTCTTCTTGCCTTACCCGCAGAGCCCTTGATAGATATCACCACCGCTGGTCAGGACAAATAGAAATTAACGATGAGTATCAAGTAAATCGATAATCCTCGAAAATCCTGCATTTTCAAGCTGGAGCCTTACCACCTGATGAAGTTTAAACCTTCAACATTTAAACTGGTTTTGTCTGGCCGAAATATTTTGCCTGTTTTATGTTCAAACTGGCCAGATTCGACCTCCCACTCCTACTCTACAATCTTATTTTAATAATAAACATTCACATCGTCGAAGTTTCAAAGCTACGAGATGACGCATTATTAATCCAAAATAATGTGAATAAATAAGCATTACATTTGACAGAGTAATCTGAATGCTAAGTTAATGTTTTGCACAGAACAAAACTGTATTATAAGAAGAAAAACTGAAAGGAGTGAATTACCAAATATATGCTTGATATGAATCGATCTGTAGGTAAATAACAACACTATAAAAGACACCCAGTTCTTGTGACGTTTCTTAGAATAGTTGCGTTGTCAAATGATATGTTTTTCTTGAGCCCTAGCATTCATAAGCTCAGTTTCCCGCTTTCCATGCCGTATAAATGACGCCGCTCGGTTGCATAAGTCAAAACCAGCAATTTCGAGGGGATTGAATAAGTCGATTACATCGACCACTGGTATTTTATCTTATCGAGCCTGAAGGGATGAAAGGCAATCGAACTTAGTGGGATGTGAACTCAGAACATAGTGATTCGGAAGAAGTGTTGCTAGGCATTTTATCCGATGTGTTAACGATTCTGCCAATTCGATCGCCTTGATCAGAGGATTACCGTATTTTCCTACATATAAGCCGACGTAGTGTTTGGTTTAAACATGTAGTGC
>NC_068985.1:113448374-113450570 GCF_001194135.2 Octopus bimaculoides
CGGTTGCATAAGTCAAAACCAGCAATTTCGAGGGGATTGGATAAGTCGATTACATCGACCACTGGTATTTTATCTTATCGAGCCTGAAGGGATGAAAGGCAATCGAACTTAGTGGGATGTGAACTCAGAACATAGTGATTCGGAAGAAGTGTTGCTAGGCATTTTATCCGATGTGTTAACGATTCTGCCAATTCGATCGCCTTGATCAGAGGATTACCGTATTTTCCTACATATAAGCCGACGTAGTGTTTGGTTTAAACATGTAGTGCAAACAATGAAACATCATCATAATCTTTGCAAATCCTGCTGCATTTTATATGGAAGTTTTGGTCCTCCAAATTGATCTTAGTGTATACGTCTACCTACTTTTTAGGGCCATAAATTTTGGTCTGAAAATATCGAATTCTATGCCAGAAAATATGGTAGATTTGCTTATTTAAAGTGAGTCTTACTCGAGAGTTGAAAATGATTAGTAATTGTTCTTAGAGAAGAGAGTACTGAGATGTTTTTGTCCCTGAATATGAGGCCTGTCTTTGCAATGGAATCTTTCCTAAGTTCAGGATGTGTAATCACCAGAAGAAATCTTCAGAGACAGAGACGTGTAAAACTTGCAGTAGCTTTGAAAGATCTTGTTATGACTGTTTGGAAGATTGTTGGATACGACAGACATTAATTTCCTAATTGTTATGTCTTTCTGCTATTGAAGAAGACATGCTTAATATGACCTCATTAGAGTATATCTTCGTGGTCCTTGTTCATAGTGTTAGTTCATGCTTAGTGTTACGGCAGAGTTGTTTATTAACCTCAGATCAATTCTAACTGAACAGAACTATTTTCAAAAGCATTTATCATATTAGAGGTATTTAGAACTGAATTATCTAATGCAGGGGTTTTCAAACTTTTAGACTTGCGAACCCCTTTATATTTCAGGCTTTACCTTAGAGACCCCCTTATAAATGCTTATGAAATTTATATATAAATATTTGCTTAAAATAACATATATTTTTACATTTATTTATTTAACAGTATTTAACAAATAGGTTTATTGTCAATTAAAAGATTTCGATTAAAAAACATATAAAATCAAATTGCCCATAAAAAGTATTTGCTGTCCACGGACCCCCTGTCTTGTCCTTGCGGACCCCTGTGGTCCGCGGACCACAGTTTGAAAACCCCTCATCTAATGTATCTGTCTTTCGTTTTCGGTACCGACTCTTAAAAGTGGGTTGTGTGGGTTTATAGTAATTTGGCTTCTATTTTTGCTTGCTCGAGCGACTACGTATACTGTCTCCTTAGCTCTTAGAAATTCCTTATTTGTAATTCATGACTCGTGGATGTGTCAGGAATATATAAATATATTTATAAACGACAGATGTGTTGGCTTTTGGATGTATTTTGGATGACTGACAACACTAAGTGATCAGATTTGTTTAAAATAACAATGAATAGAGAGTTATCAAAAGACTGTAAGCCAGTTCTTCCTTTATTTGGAAGTAGATACGGTTCACTTAGAGTTTCTTTATAAATTGGTACAAATTATCTAAAATTATATGGAAATATTCTGATTCAAAGAAGGAATAGAGCTAGAAGTCCTGAATGAATCGAGTTTATTTTTGTAATAACATTCAGTACAAAGATTTCTGGTGTTGGCACTAAGCCAGAAATTTTGAGGGGAGAGGATAAGTAAAGATCGTCGACCCCAATATTTCACTAGTACTCTATATTATCGAATTAGAAACGATGTAAGGCAAAGGTGTTAATAATATTCATAAAACAGTTGACAGTTGCTACTACAACTTTCTAAATTTCAGACCAATGGGTTGGTAGTTGACTTCTACGTGGTCGCTTTACGTTCTGAGTTCAAACTCCGCCGACGTCGACTTTGCCTTTCATCCTTTCGAGGTCGATAAAATAAGCGCCAGCTGAATTTATTATCATTATTACTAAAGCGGTGAGATGGCAGAATCGTTAGCACGCCGGGAAAAAATACTTAGCAGCATTTCGTCCGCCTTTATGTTCTAAGTTCAAATTCCGCCGAGGTCGAAAATATGTTTCATCTTCTAGTAGTCGATAAAATATGTACCACTTGAGCAATGGGGTCGATACAAACGACTAACACCCTCCCACAAAAAATTTCAAGCATTGTGTTTATAGAAGAAAGAATTTCTAAGAACATATGTTCTACCTTAGGACATT
>NC_068985.1:113450808-113452872 GCF_001194135.2 Octopus bimaculoides
ATATATATATATATATATATACACACGCACATAAATACACACATACAACATACATGCACAAATATGTCTATGTGTGTGTGTGTGTGTATATATATATATATATATATGCATATGCAAGCATTCACACTCACACACATACACGTATGCGCGCACACACACATATAGTAGGTGCAATAATACAAGGGGGCTACCTTATTCAGTCATGCTTTTTCTTGTTTTTACCTTTTTCATTCCTGTAGTAGAGGTAAGGAGTAGAGAAAAGATAATGAAAGAAAAAAAGAAAAACTGGAAAGGAAAACGAAAGCAAGAGAACAAAGAGAAGAAACTGAATGAAAAGAGAGAGAAGAAAGAAAGAAAGAAAGAAAGAAAGAAAGAAAGAAGGAAGAAAGAAAATCAGAAGAAAGAAAGAAAGAAAGAAAGAGTAGGAAAAGGAATATGCAAATTTAATAAGGATGTAAAACAGAATGAAACTGGAGACGATGAAATGGGGAGAAAGTAGTCTAATGTTGTTTTTCCAGGTTTTAGACGAGTGGAGTTTTCAATGACTGGGAGAGTTCCTTGCTGCAAAAAGAGAAGTTCTTTGGTGAGAACAAGATCTTGTAGTTCCAGAGAGCGAATTATTTAACATTTTTTTAAACGTTTTCTTTTTTTGTATATGTTTCAGTTATTGTACTGCGACCATGCTGAGGTATCGCCTGGAAGGGTTTAGTCGAACAGATCGATCAAAAATATTTATTAAAACTAGGTACTTATTTTATTGGTCATATTACCAAACTGCTAAGTTACTAAGTAAACAAACTAACATTGGTCGTCAATGGTGACAAGCACAAACATATATTTATTATATATCAGGTCATTAAGAATAAAATGTCCGATTTTGAACTGAAAGCTTATTTTCCTTTATCTCAACAAAAAGCAATGCAGTTAATCGCAGTGTGTACTTAAATTATCAACACAATTTTGCTATTTTTCGGTAGCTTATTTATGCTGGCAGCGACAAATTCTGAAGAGCAAGGAGTTATGAAATCACGAAAGGCTATTTTTGTGTCTATTTCAGATTTGAAGTTTTTTTTCGTTGCAAAAAGTTGTCTAATGCCTGGAAAACGTGATAGTCAGTTGGTGCAAGTTCTGGAGAATATGGTGGATGACAGAGTGCTTCCAAGTTCAGTTCCTGTAACTTGAGTGGCGTTCTTTGTGCTACATGTGGTCGAGCATTGTCTTGCAAGGGAATTGACCTGTCTCTATTGACCAATCTCGGTTGCTTAATTGCAAGTTCACTCATCATTTCATCCAATTGGTTGATGTATACATCCGTTGTAATTGACTTACCAGGTCTCATGAAGCTGTAGTGGAAGAAACCAGCGCTGTACCACCAAACAAATACCATTAGCTTTTTTTTTTTTTTTGGTGAATATTCTTTTTGGGATTGTGTTTTGGCACTTCGTCTCTATCCAACCACCGTGAAGAACGCTTGCTATTGTTGAAACGAATCCATTTTTTATTACGCGTAACACTACGATGCAAAAATTGTTCGCTCTTATGCCGTTCAGTTCGTGTGGTACCCACTTGTCCAGCTTCTTTACCTTGATGATTTGTTTCAGATGGCCGAAATATCAAACCTTGATGCTAACTCACGCGTAGTTTGAGATGCGTCTACTTCCACTACAGTTTTCAGCTTATCATTATCCACATTGGTCTCAGGTCTACCATGGGGCTGATTTTCAAGAGTAAAGTCAACAGACCGGAACTTCTCGAATCATTGACATTCACCACATCTTCACCAAATACCTCATTGATGTTTTGAGTTGTCTGGAATGCAATGGTTCCACGACAGAACTCATATTCATATACAACACGAATTTTTTTTATCTATCTATGGGTTCACAAAAATTGATTTACGATAGAAAACTCACAATATAATCAGACACCATGAATTGCATTTCGAAAAGTGATGATGTAACTTTTCAATGTTGTAAAGAATAAAATATTAAAGTTAACTTGCTGCATAAGAAAATCGGACATTTCATTCTTAATTAACTGATATACATACATACATACATATAT
>NC_068985.1:113453373-113455074 GCF_001194135.2 Octopus bimaculoides
GTCTTGTTTGCTTTTCCGTTTGTTTTCCTGTCTTGTTTTCTGTTCGCCACTACATTCCTCCATGGTACAAATTTAATTTGTGTATACAAATTTAATTTGTGGTCCGTGGGAAGAGCCATTTTAACGATGCGTCCTGCCCTAACTCTTCGAAACGCCTGTGTTAGAATGGGGGTAGCTGATGAAGGAAAATGTTCTCTATGTGGCCTGTGTGTTTTCTGTACTCTGGTTATTATTATTTTTTTGTCTACGCCTTGTTTGCAATGTCCTGTACCCAGATATGCACCTATATATATACAGATAGATGTAGGTATGCACATACTTGTACGTATATATGCATATACTCATTTATTTGTTTTACGTTCCGCAATAGATACGTACAACTTTATACCGTTGAACATTATTAGCCATCTACCGCCTACTCGAGATCACAAGAACGTGCAACTTTTCTTATCACGTGGGAGTGCCAGGCTACATTTGTGCTTCTAAGAAAAGTCCGACTTTGTAGTCACACAAAACAAAAAAGAAAAACGAATGTTATTCCGTCTTTGGGCCTAAATACGTTATGATTGCAGTGAGACTTAACTTTATATGTGTGTGAATTCTCGATGATGTGATATGCAAATTACAATCGCCATCATCTGTTATCCGATGTAGTTTCCACAAATAAGCACGTTTACTACGATACGCACATGTAAATTTACAAGAACCTGGTACAAGTAGATAATCACACACACACACACACACACACACACACATCATCATCATCATCATCATCATCATCGATACACAAACATTACATGTGTGTTATTATGTCCGTTCCCTAGGGATGATATTAATATCTTGAAATAATGCTTTTTTCTATACTAGTTTGATATATATATACATATATATATATATGTGTGTGTGTGTGTGTGTGACTGTGTGTGTGTATGTATATATGTATATATATGTGTATGTATGTATGTATGTATGTATATGTATGTATGTATATATGTGTGTGTGTGTGTGTGTGTGTGTGCATTTATGTGTGTGCACGTGTTTGTATGTGCGCGCACGTGTGTGTGCATGTGTGTGCGTGCGTGTGCGTGCGTATGCGTGTGTGTGTGTGCGTGCATGTGTGTGCGTGCATGTGTGTGTGTGTGTATGTATGTGTGTGTGAGAGAGAGAGAGAGATAGAAACTCTCCACGGAAAAAACAAGACTGTCTAATGGAAGTATTGTGTGCGAGACAAAAACAAAAAAAAAACACAAAACGAAACAAGCAAAACAAAACAAAAAAACACTGAACACTGAACTTGATCTTGTTTACCATATCCTGGAACCTTATTGATTACAGGAAAAGGAAATAAAATATGTATAGAATTCTTATTCAACAGAGCATCCATGCATGACCAACAATGATGCACTCATTTATCGGCCTCAAAATACATAGCATTTTCTACAAATTTACTCATTTTATTATTATTATTATTATTATTATTATTATTATTATTATTATTATTATTATCATTATTATGTTTTTCCAGTTTGGTTCACAAAGTTTTGATTAAAATGGTGGTAAGAAGCACTGGGAAACTAAAGGCGCCAACAAACTCGCTGTAGACATATTCAAAAGCCGTCTAGTTTCCGTCAGCTTGCCAGTTCATATTTACATCACAATTTTTGATATCATTTCATAAGAAATGGATCCATATTGGAAGAT
>NC_068985.1:113455460-113461375 GCF_001194135.2 Octopus bimaculoides
TATATATATGTGTATGTATGTATGTATGTATATATATATATATATATATATATATGTATGTATGTATGTATGTATGTATGTATGTATGTACGTATGTATGTATGTATGTACCTATATGTGTACGTGTGTGCAGTGTGTGTGTGTGTGTTTATATATACTGAGAGCGATAGCTATATAGGTCATCTAAGAATCCATAAGTCAAAACAATATGCACCCGTATTTTTGTCAATAGAGTTGCTATATAAATCAGAGTATACAGTATTGTGCTTCCACTTCGGCCGATTTTACCAATATGTTTGCTAGTATATGCTAATTATATTAGGAATTGTGTCTTGAGGCTTGATGAGAACAAGTCTCTTTAAATTTCAAGAACATTTCTTATGATTCTTGCAGAGTATAAGATGGTACTTAGTTGGCCGACAATGCCAGCTTTAGTTCCAATCTCTTTCAGTTTCTTAGGTGACATTTTTGTGTTGTGCCAGGTGCACCAATTTACCACAATAATAATAATAATAATAATAATAATAATAATAATAATAATAATTATTATTATTATTATTATTATTATTATTATTATTATTATTATTATTATTATTATCATTATTATTATTCAGTAGTTTTATTTTTATAACGTGCTTTCACTTCACTACCGAGCGCAGCTCTGTGTGCCTTGGGTATGTGCTGTGGTTTGCTGTGGTGCTCTTATGTTTACTGTATTGAAAGTGTTTTGCGTAGAATGTGTGCAGTACCCAGTAGTGCAATTTTCTGTATGTTATATATATTTGTAAGTCCTGGTGTTTTTGTTATGTATTTGTCTGAATATTTTTTTATTATACCTAAGGCACCTACTATGATAGGAATTGTTTGTTTTTAGATTCCACATTCGAGTTACCTCTATTTCCAGGTCTTTGTATTATTATTATTATTATTATTATTATTATTATTATTATTATTATTATTATTATTATTATTATTATTATTAAGGCGAAGAGCAAGCAGAATATTATTATTACTTCCATTTCACTTTTCAGAGATCTCACTTGCTCCGGCTTGCTTCGGCTAATTCTGTAAAATCGGAGAACAACTTCGTGTCAAAGGATCTCACAGGATTTCTTTCCACGACACTTACCATTCAGGTACCAATCTCAAAGTTCTCGCTGTCCCCAATAAAACAGTCTTCTGAGCACGTTCTACCCTCATGTCAAACCCAATTTCTCCAACGAATATCTCAAATCTGGTTTTCAATGCTCCCTGTACCCCTACAACTACTAGGAGGACGGCTACTTTATTCATTGCCCACATTCGTGCAATTTCGTCTTTTAGTGGCTTGTAGTTCTCAATTTTTTTTCCAGTTCTTTATCATCCACTTGTACATGCCAATATCAATGATCTTGTTCTTTCTTTTGTTCTTTGTTGTTGTTTTATTTTCAGTATTTTGTCAACTACAACAATGTCCAATCTCGGGACATCAATCACACTGGATTATAAAATCCCATAAGCTCTTCTACTCATTATTCTCGGTGACGCTTTCTGGTTTATGAACCAACCATTTTAATGTCCTTTCAAGACCTTACTTCTCACACAACTCCAATGAACATACTTAGCTACGTCAGCATGTCCCATTTTGTATTCCTTTTGAGCTAGCTAATTTGCTACACTCACTCACAATATGGGAGACTGCTTCACTTTTGATGACTGGCATCTTACAAAGAGGCGATTCGCTACACTTATCTATTTGGAATTTGGTGTAATTAGTTCTCAGAGCTTGTTCCTAGGTGCTCAGTGCATCCTTTCAGATCACATTTCCTTAGCCACCTCCAGGTGTTAGCTTGTATTTCCCCAAAAATTTCTCTGAGGCATTGTCCTTGCACCGCATTCATTTCCCAGTTGTTCAATCTTTGTTCTTCATCTTGTTTTTTTTTAAATTCTATTGCGTGTGTCACATTTTTACTGAGTATCATGCTGTTATTTCTCGTAGCAACAACCAAAGGTTCAATCTGCTATTTCTTGTATCATCCCAGACTGTTTCCCTCATTGACAACACAGATTCTGCATCCTATGAGACTTATTCTTTCCTTGTTTCTGGATACATAAAATCTATCAACATTGCATTTAGGGTGCACTTCCTTGTCCAGTCATCATTTTCCTGATTATTCGATCTATTTCCACTAGCTCGTCCTTTGTCCATCAAACAACACCTGCGACATATCGCATTAAAGTGACAACCCATATATTTATTGCCCTGATCTTGTCCTTTCCATTGAGTCTACTCTTCATAATTAATTTGGTTCTCCTTAATTATTCTCGCCTAAAGCTTTCCTTCATCTCACACTCCTTGATTTTGTCATACTCGAAAATATCAAGATAAGTTGGATTGTCAGCACAAACGTTTGAAAGGAGGTTGAAACAGTGAGATAATATCGTGGAGACAAAGGCGCTTGCTAAAAATCTGCAAGATTGGAATGTGATTTATATAAAACGATTAATAAGATGGTCTCAGAAGTTATACGAAACAGGAAGCTCATTTACATATTTAACATCGTGGGTACAATTCAAATGTTCTGGGTGTGTGACATATAGAGTTGAACTTGTTTTAAATAGATTCCTAAGTTAAATGTTTTGGGTTTTTTTTTTAATTTCGCGAATCAAAGAATCATTTCATTTAAGATTGGATTAAGAAATTTCAATTCACCACAATGAATATCTCTGCAAGCAACATCATGACGAAGATGATGACGATGATGACAGCGTCGACAGCATCATGAAATAGCAAAATCAAGGATAACAACACCGTGAACAAAATTTTCCGGTTGTAAAAAAAATCCTAAATACATAATCTAATTTTATAGAAGTTATAAACTTAATAGTGAGCTACGTAAACATTAGCGAATGACAAAGAAATTCATTCAGTCGGTTAAAGCAAAATATTAAAATTTTATTCGGACAAATTTTATCTATAATTTAATTAAATCATTCCAAAGCAATGGCGATAACAGAGAAAACTTTTTTAACTCTTTGACTGCGTGATTAAGTTTCATGGTCATTCAGTAATGTTAATTAGCCATGAAAAAATAAAACTGATATGATTCAGTATTTCTTGTAGGTATAGTTTTTAAATCTACCACTAAAAGTGTTTAACGTTTGCTCTGTAAGGAGCTGTTTGATATGAAAAGATTTAAAAAATCTGAAAAATTGACTTTTGTTAAAAGTGACACATGGGTTGTCTCCGTTTCTATCAGCATAATGAGAAGCATTTTTTTCAAAGCTATGAACCAAAATCGCAGGTCTTTCATACCATAAACCTAAATTGTTTAAAAGTCAAAAGTAAGGATGAGTCTCAAAAAATAATAACAAAACAATAAACGAATGAATAAAATGATCAAAGATTTAACTGACTTTGGGTCTGTTTCATTAGATCTGATCCAAAGTTAAGTATTAATGGTTTCTGATTCAGGTATCAAGCCAGCAGTTTTGATGGGAAAGTGTAAGTTAATAACATCAACCCCAGTACTCAACTGATATTCATTCTATCGACCCCAAATGGCTCAAACGCACAGTCAATCTTGGTGGAATTTGATCTCAGAATGTAAAACCGCAAGAAATGCCACAAAGAAATTCTTCTGCTCGACGCCTTTTCTTATTTTGGCACGAGACCAGCAATTTTAGGAGAAGATGTAAATCGATATCATCGACTCCAGTACTTAACTGATAGTTAGTTTATCGACTCCGAAAGGATGAAAAGCAAAGCCAACCTAGATGGCATTCTAGCTCAAAACGTACCGTGTTCTGACTATTCTGTCAGCTCACCGTCTTACAGCTGTTACATAACAATTTTTTCTATTATAGGCACAAAGCCTGACATTTGGGATTGTCGATTACATTGAACCAATACTCAACTGGTTCTTATTTTATCGACTCCAAAAAAATGAAATTGCAAGATCGAACTTGCGGCATTTGAATTCAGAACGTAAAGACGGACGAAATTATATTAATGATTTTGTCCGGCATACTAACCATTCTGCCAGCTCTCCATCTTACGGCAGTAACATAATAACGTTATAAGTGTCGCTTGTAAAGTTGGTGTAGGAGACTACAATGAATTTAAGATCGTCTTAAAGTTCTCAGAACTAAAACTAGAAGATAAACTTTACCTTTAATAAGCAACACACGTAGCTAATGGTGACAGCAACTGACAATCAAGAATAAGAATATTTCAGCTGGGAACCTATGAGTGCCAGAAGAGACTTCCTCATCGGCAGTGATATTTACCAATTTTCTTCCTCAATCGAAGTAAGAAAGCAGCTTAACATTGTTTCAAACAGCATTTCAATCAACGTATTAGTTTTGTATTCCTTCCTTCCTTCCTTCCTTTCTTCCTTCTTCGTTATTTATAAACCATCAAACATCACGGTGTATTCATTGATTTGGTTAAGTCTCCACACATGAAAAGAATAACAAGAATTTAGGAAAATATCTTTTATCGTTTACTTATTTCAGTCATTGGACTCCGGCCGTGCTGGGACACTGCCTTGAAAGGTTTTGGTCGAACGAATTGGCCCCCAGTGCTAGTATTTTAAAGTCTGGTATTTATTCTATTGAACTCTTTTGACAGAACTGCTAATTTACGGAGACATAAACAAACCAACATTGGTTGTCGCTATGTGTTTTCTTTTTGGTTATCCTGTATGTATGCATGTATGTACATAAATACATACATACATACAAACATACACTTAAGTATATATGAGCATACTCTTTACTCTTTACTCTTTTACTTGTTTCAGTCATTTGACTGCGGCCATGCTGGAGCACCGCTTTTAGTCAAGAAAATCGACCCTAGGACTTATTCTTTGTAAGCCTAGTACTTATTCTATCGGTCTCTTTTTGCCGAACCGCTAGGTTACGGGGACGTAAACACACCAGCATCGGTCGTCAAGCGATGGTGGGGGGGGGGACACACAAATACACATACATATACATATATACATATATACGACGGGCTTCTTTCAGTTTCCGTCTACCAAATCCACTCACAAGGCTTTGGTCGGCCCGAGTCTATAGTAGAAGACACTTGCCCAAGGTGCCACGCAGTGGGACTGAACCCGGAACCATGTGGTTGGTAAGCAAGCTACTTACCACACAGCCACTCCTGCGCCTATAGACATGTATAACTATATACATGAAGATACATACATAAAACAAAGCATACACATCTGCGCGTATACATGGTGGTTGTCTACTCCCTATGCAGACTCTGACCACCTCCTGTACCTACACCTTAGAACCATCATGGCATCTGATGTGGCTTTCTAAATCAGACAATACATACATGCATACACACATACATACATACATACAAAATTACCCTGTTGATGTTGTTGAAATTCCAATAAAGGAGCCTTGGATCTAGGTTAGAAACCGGCGCTTTCTCTATTGCCAAGAAGATGAACAAAACAAGATGCTTTCTTTCACAACCTTGCTACCAGGAAGGTGGTCGGTCAAAATTTTATCTAAGTTAAAAAGAGAAAGAATATATTCACGGTAGTTGAAACACTTGGTTTGCGTGGCTAAGTTACATAATTTCCGCAGCACTAAACCTGAATTGCGAGAGGCACAAAAACAGAGAGTACGCAATAAATTGACAAAGTTCAGATCCAGTACATTAATATATAAGTTTAAACATTCCAAGTGATGTAAAAGTAGAACCTCTGAAAAATGCAATAAAAAAATGGAAGATCTGTACATTCCAATCAAAGAACATTGTCTCTTTGTCAGAGAGCAATACTTTATATGTAGGATATATCTTACGAAAGAGAAAGATAGAGAGAGGGGGAGAGCTAGAGATGGAGAGATAGTGAGAGAGAGAGAGAGAGAGAGAGAGAGAGAGAGAGAGAGAGAGAGAGAGAGAGAGAGAG
>NC_068985.1:113461602-113464415 GCF_001194135.2 Octopus bimaculoides
AGATAGATAAATAGATAGATAGGTAGATAGGTAGATAGATAGATAAATATTGAAAAGCTGTGTATTACCGATTTCTGTATCTCTTTCTCCTTCAACAGTGAATTAAGTTTAAGATTTTCTTCTTTCTTTCACAGTTCAGTTATGTCTCCTCTTGCTGAACACACGAAGATACATGCACACACACACACACACACACACACACACACACCACCACCACCACCACCACCACACTACACCACACACACATATATATGTATATAATTAACATAGACAGCAGTGTGCAATGTTTTACCAAAAAGGGAGACTATAATTGTCACTAGATATGACTAGGGTGTTAGAAACACCTATATTGCTAGAAATAAGAGCTAAAATGCTCTGGTGCTGTAATCAAAGCACATAATGCTATATATGTATACTGACAGAGAATATAATCGCCCGAAAACACTGATCGAGAATTCCTTATACTGATCGGTCAGTTGCAGTAATTTCTGCTGTATATATATATATATATATATATGTAACCTCGTGGATATCGGTGGCGATTTTTTCTTCCTCCGTTTTCTCTTCTTTGGACTTTCTTTGTTTCCGACGAAGAGCTCCGCTCGAAACGTCATATTCTCTTTCTTTCCTTTCCCGAGCGTCTAGTAACAAAATCTGTATCACGTCCTCACGTTGTTGTTTTTTGTTGCTGTTTCTTTGTCTTTTTCCTTTTTTGAACTTATATATACACATATATATATATACAGAGAGCGACGCATGCGTATGTGGGCTAACACAACCGTATCTACATGCCAGATTTTATAGTACAGAAATGCATACATATCCTTTAATAGACAGACCTGTTTAGTTGTCTCTATATGGGTTTATATTACTCTACCTTCTGTATTCTTTTATAACTAATATATTATTTGTAACACACAAACACACACACAAGAAAATAAAAAATAGTGAAATACTATTCTTGTAAGTCTGTTTGGTGTCTAATCTAAACAGATTTCGCCTTCGGTTCCTTGAGCTATTCTTTTGTTCTTTTTGAATAATTCAAGCATTAGTTCTGTAACCTTAGGAACCAATTTTATTACCATAATTTTGCTCCTGTCTCATCTGCTTAGTATCAACGCTGCAGCTTTTATAATGGAAACATTTAGCGTTTTAGAGAGAAAAAGAAACCTCGTTTTTTCCTTTTTTTGTTTTTTGTTTTTTTCTATTTTCTCGATCGATCAGAAGTCACTATCTCTGAGCAGTTATCACATAAGGTTATTTAAAAAGATAGATATAAAATAGTAAAAGTTATAAGGTAGAAAATAAAACGTCCTAATGCTTTCTTACCGATTGCGAAATCATCTTGATAATTACATTTTAGATATTTTAGTCAAACAGAAAATGGTGAACTGTGAAAAATAACTGTGAACTTTTAAATAAAATGTGAATATACACAATAGCTTTCGTATTTTATCTATTACTTGTTTCACTCATTGGACTGCAGCCATACTGGGGCACCGCCTTGAGCAGTTTGCTCGAAGAAAGTAACTGCAAGCTTTTTTATTTTTTAACTCTAGTACTTTTTCTACCGGTCGTTTTTGCCGAACCGCTAGATTACGAGGATGTATGTATGTATGTATGTATGTATGTACATTTTTATTTAACATACATCTGTACACTAGAACGTTCAGTGTGGGCCACCTGTCTCGGGGAAATATTTCTCCTTAAGGACAATATGAGTAGAAACATATGCCGTGATCTGAATGACGTCAACGGATTATCAAACACGTGTTTCGGCATGTTTCTGTTACCTCAGTAACAAACAAACAAACAAACAAACAAATAAACAATCACACACACACACACACACACACACACACACACACACACACATAAATATATAATCTCTGTCAATCTATATAAGCACATAATTTGATGAGGCAACGGAAATTGCCGAAACTGACGGCAGTTTAAGGAATATTCGAACTGTGAAAATAAAAGGATAAAAATTAAATATAAGAAAAATTAAATAAAAAATGATAAAATAAATAAAAATGAAATAATAAAATTAAAAAATTAAAAAATAAGAAAAAATAAATAGATAACGTAGGATAGGCGTAGGAGTGGCTGTGTGGTAAGTAGCTTGCTTACCAACCACATGGTCCCGGGTTCAGTATGACCAACGTAGAGTTTGTTGTATAGAGTACACCTGATGAAGTAAAGAAGGTTGGAAGAGGTGCAGGAGAAAGAGTTCCTAATGTAGTGGGTGGGCTGGTTGGATCCGGTGAGGGAGGTGGTGTTAGAGATGAATGGACATTGGTGGCAACGGGATCTAGTGCAGGGAAAGATCCCAGTTGGGTTGGAATGGAGGGTCCTACGGACCAGGAGATCGCATAGGTTACAGACACGTTTGAAGGAGGACAAGGGCGGGTTGGGGAAAATAGGAGGATCTAGCTGGAGGCGACGGAAGGCCCGTAGGATCCTCCGACGAAGGGATACGATGGAGGTGTGGAAATGGAGGGGAAAGAGGATTCAGTTGGGAGATCGGTATGGGGGATCGATTAGACGAGCGTGGGTAAGGGCAGTTTGGACAAAGGTGGATGGGTATCCGCGACGCATGAACAAGTGGGCCAGGCACTGGGACTGGGTCTCGAAATCCTGGTTCCGGCTGCACAGTCATCGGAGGCGGAGGAACTGGGAGTAGGGATGGTCCGTTTCGTGTGGGAGGGACGAGAAGAGAAAAAGTTGAGGTAGAGGTGGGAATCCGTGGGTTTGAAGAAGGCGGAGGTGATGAGAGAATGGGCGGGGAGATCAATGAAGAGAGTTCACAG
>NC_068985.1:113464750-113466899 GCF_001194135.2 Octopus bimaculoides
ATATATATATTGTTGTACTTGGGGATGGTCATATTGCCAGTTTAGCCAATAAAGACACACGCACTGTATATTTGGTGTTAATTTGCTTCAGCTTTATATTACATTAATCTTAATCTTATTTCGGCCAGAGTTCTTTCGTCACACTTCTGTGACCTCATCAGCGGTCCTTTGTTTCCTTCTTTCTTATGTGTGTCTCACCTTGCTAACTATCAGCCATTTTGTATTTATATATATATATATATATATATATACGACGAGCTTCTTTCAGTTTCCCTCTGCTAAATTCTCTAACAAGGTTTTCGTCGGGCCGGGTCTGTAATAGAAGACACCCATGGTGCCACGCAGTCGGACCGAACCGGGAATCATATAGTTAGGATTGAAACTTCTTACCACACAGCCAGTCACAAAATAACATATTTATACAATTTAATAAAGACGGTTTTATCATATATATTTTTTTCTCTACACGATATCAAGAGCTCAATCAAATCTAAAAAAGGCAATTTAGTAAAATGAGACGTGGTGATGTACATGTTTGAGCAAATATTAATTAGCTGTGAATGTACCCAATATTAATTTTCAGAACGCCACAGGATAATACATTTAGTCATTTAATATGTATCGGTTATTTATTTATTTATTCATTCATTCATTCATTCATTCATTTATTCATTTATTTATTTATGTGTTTATTTATTTATTTATTTATTTATTTATTGTTACACAGGTGTCGAGTTGGCTGAGTTGTTAGCGCGTTAGATTTGTCCCGACACTCTTTTCTTTGTCCGCCATTACAGGTTATAAATGGAGAGAAGACGAGACAAGGACAGACAGATAAACAGACAGATAAACAGACAGACAAATAAACAGACAGACAGATAAACAGACAGACAGATAAACAGACAGACAGATAAACAGACAGACAAATAAACAGACAGATAAACAGACAGACAGATAAACAGACAGACAGATAAACAGACAGACAAATAAACAGACAGACAGATAAACAGACAGACAGATAAACAGACAGACAGGTAAACAGACAGATAAACAGACAGACAGATAAACAGACAGACAGATAAACAGACAGATAAACAGACAGACAGATAAACAGACAGACAGATAAACATACAGACAGATAAACAGACAGACAGATAAACAGACAGACAAATAAACAGACAGACAGATAAACAGACAGACAGACATGGGGTCGGGGATCGAATGAGAGTAACAGTGTGGGGATGAACGTTAAAAATTACAAAATTAAATATCGATGAGGCAAAAGAATCGAATGCTTAACAAAGATGAAGTGGAGAACGTGGTTGACTCCACAAACCACATTCTCACATTGAAGACTTTATTTTCCCTTTTACGTTCCCGCTCAAACAGATTCATTCACTCTTAATACACTTGCAACAGATCTCTATCTTTCTCGAAACACACCGTGCGACAGGCATTTCTTCTCCAGCTTTATTTTTCTTTTCATGAGGAAAAGGAAAAAGTTAACTAACCCAAAGCTGGAGATAAAAATGTCTGTCGCGATCCCTTTCACTCTCGTCTTCCATACTACCTCTTTCGTGATAGCTACTACCGAGAGAAAACAAGCCTGCTCTTCCCTGTTCAGGGAAGGCTGCGGAACAATCTTAATTATAGATTTGGTCGACAGTTGTACTCTTCTCAGATGTGAAAGCAGGTGGTCGACATAAGCCCAGAGTTCCGAAATCTTCGGACGTTGCACAATTGCGTGCAGAACAGCTCCACTGCCCAGCCCGCATCTTGGACAAGTCGGCGAGGAATTTGTCCCGACACTCGCCGCTCCAAACCCCGCCACTGACAACTTGTAGGCGCAAGCGTGGCTGTGTGGTTAAGAAGCATAGCTTTGCAGTTATGTGGTTTCGATATCAGTCGCACTGCATAGCCCCTTCTTTTTATTATTATTATTATCATTTATTTATTTATTTATTTGCTACTGCCTTCTACTTTATCCCCGGGTCAACTAAAGCCTAGTGAATGATATTGTTAAACGGATACTGTGGGCAGGCTCATCGTATATATATATAAGCAGTATGTATGTATGTTCATGAGCAAATTTTATGTTTTGTTTCATGTATGTATTCTCATGCATATAGTTGCATGTCTAGACATATTC
>NC_068985.1:113467347-113476385 GCF_001194135.2 Octopus bimaculoides
TTTAGAGACACTTTCAAATTTATCAGAATATCGGACTGAAGATTTGGAATAGAGAAATTTTCATTCTCTTAACCATGAAACGATCGTATCCGATTAACTAAAGACTTGTTTTCTTTATGCTTTTCCCTCCGGTTTTTGTTCTATGTGTGCCATAAATATCGCCATCCGTTTAGAGAAAAATTTGTAGTTTAGAATCAGTAGTTCTTTGACTGCTATTTCTAAATTTTCAGTATGTTGGAGAAGCAACTCAATGCTAATCCCTGTATATTTATGATGATATATATATATATATATATATATATAAGCAGTATGTATGTATGTTCATGAGCAAATTTTATGTTTTGTTTCATGTATGTATTCTCATGCATATAGTTGCATGTCTAGACATATTCATATATACTTAAATGTATGTATGTATATATGTGTATGTACATATGTCATTAATCGGTGTTATTTCAAGATTTCTTGTTAATAGAGAAAGAGGCAGTTTCTAATCTCGATCCAAGGCTCCTTCACTGGAATTTCAACATCAACGGGGTATTTTTGTACGTATATATGTAGGTTTGTATGTTTTGTTTTATGTATGTTTGTATGTATATATGTATGTATGTACGTATGTATGTATGTATGTATGTATGTATGTATGACGGGTGTTGGTTTTCTTTATGTCCCCGTAACCTATCGGTTCGGCAAAAGACACCGATATAATAAATAAAACAAGTACTGGGGTTGATGTGATCGACTAGAACTTTCAAGACCTCCAAGATGGTCGCAGCCCAATGACTGAAGCAAGTAGATGATAAGAGATATCATCAAGAACTCAAATCTAGAAAGGAGACATAATGAAACGAAATATGGTGATGTACATACTTGACCAAAGACATAAGCAAACGTGTTAGAAAAGTGATATGGCTTCAATTGAGAATCAAAACAAGAAAACGGGTTCATGCCAGGGGCGTATATTCTGCGTGTGTTAGGTATGCGCTGCACACCCATCGGAAATGGCAAATTCATTATAGACATTAACATTTTTTAAAGAACCCCTTCGGTTACGAGTGACCATGGGATTACACCTAGGAAGTTACCCTCCGTGGCACAAGTCTGGGTATGGTTGTTTATGGAAGACCAGCAGTGGCATGTGCATATCAGCCTCCCCTGTCCATGCCACCGATGTTGATCAAGGGAAAGGTAAAGGGGCCGATACAGCTTGGCACCAGTGACGTCGCAACTCATTTTTACAGCTGAGTGAACTGGAGCAACGTGAAATAAAGTGTCTTGCTCGAGAACACAACACACAACCCGCTCTGGGAATCGAACTCACTACCTCGTGACTGTGAGCCCGACGCTCTAACCACTGAGCTTTACTCATTAATTTAATTACAAATCTTAATGAACCACCATACGCCACTGATTCAAGTAATTCTATGCTTACCGAATAAATTTACTTACATAATCCTACGAGGTTACGTCTAAGCGGTCGCTATGAGAATACATACATGAAACAAAACATGGATTTGCTCAATCAAGCCTAAAACAGCAACTGCAACTATCTCTGTTACTCGTACTACAACTACTTATGTTGCTGTTGCTGCTACTATTACTACTACTACTACTACTACTACTACTACAACTACCACTACTACTGCTGCTGCTGCTACTGCTGCTACTACTACTGTTGCCGCTGCTACTGCTGCTGCTGTTCATACTGCTGTTACTACTGTTACTACCACCCCCACCACCCTCACCACCACCACCACCACCATATATACTACTACTACACCACTATTGCTGCTGCTACTGTTACTACTACTACTACTACTACTACTACTACTACTACTACTACTACTACTACTACTACTACTACTACTACAGTCTTTTAAGCCATATTCATGCGGAAGGTAAAAATTTTCATCAAGAAACAAAACGAAAAACTACAGAAGACATTCTTTCAGCAGAGTAGAAAATTGATTTTATATAAAACCTCAAACAGATTATAAAAAAATTATTTAATAATCTTATGCATACATTTTTTAATGTCAACTTTAGATTTTATATTAGTCCTATTATTTCTAAATTTTGCTACATATTCATGGAGTTCCTAATCTGAGTTGGTTCAACTTAACTATTGTCCATTAATAAATCTTTTAAAAATAAGCTATTATTTTTTGATAGATACCGTCTTCATAACAATATGTATGTTAGTGTTGCCATTTTAATGTAAAATCTATTAAAATGTTTCCACCCGCAAATCAGATATGCGGAGGAATAAAAATAGTATTTACATGTGGTCCCCCAAAGGGTCGCAGCTATTATTAAGGAGGTTATTATTTCGTCGGGTTATGTATAGGGGCATGCACCGTTGCAGCGAATCGCAGCATCCAGCACTTGTCGATGTTTGCTTTGTATTTGCTCCAGGTCAACCCTCCGAGCAGTGTCTCCGTTTATGCAAGATACTTCTTCATCCAATATGACCATGTAGCATGTGGCCGACCAATATGAATCGTCAATCGTAGCCGGATCCTCAGAGAGGAGAACATGATATGCAGGTTCCAACTCGGAAAGTCGAGCAACATGAGCAGACAGTCTGAAGTGATTCTCCCGAATCGTACGGGTAACAGGACGCATCCAACTTTCTGAGTAAAGTCGTTGGTTGTGTTCAAAACTCGACCAATTGTAAGCCATGACCTTTCGAAGCGTCCGGGTACCAAAGGAGTTCTTCAGGGTCTTCAAGGTCCCCGGACAAAGTCCATATCTCGCAACTATATACAAGACAGGGAAGAGCCATATAAAGCTGGATTATAATTTAGAAATTGAACTTAAGGAATTGTAAGGAAAAATGCATAGAAGTCACATATTTAATTTTTCTTGTCGTTTACTTGATACGAAGTTTCTCGCCTTTCGTAATCATATATAGTACAATTTCATTATTTTTAAAGTCTGTCAGAATGACAATGACCTGTGACTTGTGAATTATTGATTTTTGAAGTGAAGCATTTCATTAAAGGTGGAAATAATTGCAGTCTGGAGCAAATCCAAGGAATTTTTTTTCTTTGTCTTCGTAGAAATGAAGTAGATTAATAAATGAAGAGACTAGAAAGTTGTTAGTATTTATTTACAGATTAAAAACGGTTTCCGTTAACTAATACTATTTTTGTTTTTCCCGCAAGTAGGAGAGACAACTCTCGGCATTTTTGCATCTTTTCTCTTTTTTTATTTTTTTCACTTTTATTTGTTTTATTATCTTTACTTATTTATTTTTCTTTTCTTTATTTATTTTAAGTATGAAGAATGTCAACCATAACATTGAAACCAATTTATTTCGATTTATTTCCTTGCACCAAAATGAACACTTCTATGCAATTCTCATTGATTCAGTCATAACCTACAAGAACCGTGAACGCTATATTTCGTTGAAGAGCTCAGATTAAAACCAAAACATGTCCGGGGTTGTTTACGATACTTGCAACATAGAATGAAAAGTATATTAATGTCGGTTTATTTCATCACATATCTGTTCCAAATTAGCCTTATAATATTCTCTATACATTAAATATCATAGCACAAGCTTATATGTTATTCATTGTCTAACCTCAAATTACTTATGAAATAGCTTTTTATTATTTGTACTCTTACAGACAAAGCACCTGCTTCAACCATCAATGACCCCTATTTAGAAGTAGAACAGGAATGTGGTTCCTTTCCGAATCGCAATAATGTAAATAGGATTTTATGTGAAAATTATCAGGGCTGTTTTTGGCGTTGTTCCAAAATCTCTGAAAGCCGCTAATAAATCAGACAAAAGCAACAGTCTTATCTATTTCAGGCGAAATTCGTGATATGGTGTTTATTCCTTACATTCTTCAACTACAAGCAAGTTGTGAGAATACACGAAACAAGATGCAAGAATTAAAAAGTCTGTTTAACTGTTGATTGCTGAAAGATAAAACTGGCACAAACTTTACTGTCTTATCAACTTGATACCCAAAATGAAAATTTCTTCCTTGGAAACGAAGTAACTTTTAAAGACATTTTTATGTCTTTTGTTAGTTTCATTTTTCAGTGAAACTGTGTTTTAATACAACGATCCTTGTATTAAAAGGGAAAATTACAGTAATTTAATTACGGTTTTATTTTTCAATTTAAAACAGTGATTTGTCAGTCCATGTTTTATGAAATTACCTTAACAACTGGTAGTCGAAATTAATACCAGTTAATTAAGAGTAAGTTTAATATCATAACCCTCTTCGTAAGCCCCATTAGTAGATGTTAGTATGGTACTTTAGTGTCATATTTCACTATACATCTTGGTTATACAAGTCAATTATAAACGCTATTTTCGACAGAGCTGTAAAGAAATTCTGGCTGTGAAAATAGCAATCAAAACAAGTATTTTTATAAAGACTTAAATTCGAAGAGTTGCCTATCAAATAAACAAGTAACTTTGGATGTCTGTTTTACCATCACGAGTAATATCAGGAAATGTGGCATACATACAATAATTCAATTTTTATCAAATTTCTTGTTATAGAAAATGATGAAATACACATTAATTAAAAAAAAAAAATTATTACACTGTCTTTTATTCCGTCTCTTCTACCTCTGTCTCTATGATTCTTTCATTCTCACTTTGTATGTAAAACGTTCTTTTACATATTGTCTGTCATTTTCTGCCACGAGGCCTAGTATGTGCACTCATCATGATCTTCTCTCTATCTCTCTCTCTCTCTCTACGATGTAAAGCCTCACTGGAGAATCAATTATCCAGCAGCAAAAGAATTGTCTGGTTTTCAAAGTGGATGTATTGTAGGTGAATCTGGCGATGGACGTTGCCCATCTTCCGTGTGCGATAACCACCAGCTAGTGATGAAAACTCATTCCACTCGCAAAAATACGATATGCTTTTTCCAGCGACGAACTGTCACTGATTTCGAAAAAGGAGAAATAAATTATATTGAATCTCTGAGCTAGAGGTAAGCAGTAACAATACGGAATCGTAAAATATATTTGTCAACAGCTTGTCGCTGGAAAAAGCATATAGTATTTTGCGAGTGTGTGCGCACGCATGCTGTAAGTATGTATGTATGTGTCTGCATGTGTATGTTTTTTATGTTCATGTATATCACCAGCACCGATTGACAACCAGTGTTGGTTTGTTTATGTATGCGTAAGGTAGTGGCTTGGCAAAGAATATTGACAGAATAAGTACCAGACTTTTTTCAAAAATACGTTTTGGGATCGATTCGCTCGACTAAAAGGAAAACCTTCAAGGCGGTCCATCGACTGAAACAAGGAATAGATAAAAGAATGCAATAGCTCCAGTCATACCCACAAAATTAAATAGTCTCATAACTAATTTTAAAACAAAAATATTGCAGAATCTGTAGATTTAGTATTCGTAATGTTAAGGTCAGTTCTGTTATAATTAACATAGCGAGCAAAAAAAAATTAATTCATTAAAATTAATTAAAACTAGAATGTGAGCAATGCTGAGTAGGTATTGAGTCTAATCTTGGTAGCGCAGAGTCGACTCTGGATATATTTCGGTCTTATTAAATCTTTTCAGTAAATAAAGCTTTTAGTTCTGCTAACAAATGAAGATGATTGCTTTAACTAATATGCCTAACCTTCTTTAAAACGGTAGGGTGTGATTTGAAGAGGATTTGACTTCTGTTTCTATATATATCTATATATATAATATAAGTAGTCACCGAGTGACTATTTATATATATGACTGGCTGGTGTAGGGTTGTCGGCTCAGTTTAGCAGTAGTTGTGGTGATGTATTTAGATTCATATTTTGAAAATATGAATCTAATATGAGTCCAGCTCGATAAAGGAAATTCAAACTGATTTTAATTTGATTTATTAGGCATTTATAATGGGAGAGAATGTTCCATTCATCAAGTATGTCTCATTTGGAATATATAATATTTTTCATTATCGTATCGATTGTCATTAGATGATTAATAAAAAAAATTGACAGTAAATTTTACAATTTTCTGATTCGGACTTAGATAGCCGAGATATTTCATGCGACAAAAGCAATATAGATGCCAAAAATGGCAGAAAGAGTACATTAGATTGCTATAATTTCTTTCAAATCTCATAGACAGAAATATCTCATTTCAAATTTAATTTTATCGATCCGAAAGCTTTATAGAAATTTTACAAAAATGAAATTTGAGCCGGAGTAAATAACTTATGTTAAATCTCTTAGCAGCTGTAAGCAATGTGTATCATAAAAACGATCATATAATGGTCATCATCATCGGCTAACTAGGGAGCCTCTATAGTGGTGAAATATTAGGAGTTTGGGCCGAAGTAAAGGGGTTAATATCTGCAACAAAATATTTTTGGTATCTTTCTTAGTAGCGGTAAACAATAGGGTGGAGCGAAAAATGTAACTTTCGAAATTGGTAACCAAGAATTAATATTTTGTTGCGAATTAGGGTTAAAAGAAATGTGTATAAAGAACTTTGCTATTAAACATTTGTTTCAGATTCCGCAACACAATTGAAAATTTTAAAAATCTCTATTTTTGGTCGAATTTTGGATTTTCCCCATACCTGGATAAAACTCACTCAATAAGAACTCACTACTTGAATGGATCATAAACAAAAATTGACTGTAAAAAGGATTTAGATAATCCTATCAGGTGGTGCTATTAAGTTAGACATGGCCTGGACCAATCTTTGGTCGAAACATATCTAAGTTTATCTAAGTTTATAAGTCGTAACGAATACATATTTCTTCATACAGAATACATAATTATACATACAAATACATTTTCTACATAGCAGAGTACAAAACAGTAAATATAATATCCTTAAGAGGTTGCATACCAATTTGCAACTAGAATGTGAGCAATGCTGAGTAGGTATTGAGTCTAATCTTGGTAGCGCAGAGTCGACTCTGGATATATTTCGGTCTTATTAAATCTTTTCGGTAAATAAAGCTTTTAGTTCTGCTAACAAGGTTCTGCATTGACCATAAAGAGAACGAGAGCGTGAACTTCTTTCTAAAGCCGCTGCAACGTTGCGTGTGGCCGTACGTCATACGTATGTTAAGTTTTCTACTTCGTACCTTGACTTTAAACCATTGTATTAAAACTAATGATCGTGTTAAATTTAGTGCTATTTACATTTAGTGATGACTCATAAACCAATAACGCGTCATGATATTGAATGCCCAGTTTTTGGTACTCCATGTGATTTTAGCGAACGAGTTTTGCCAACTTACAAGGACGTACTAAAATGTGTTTTATTTGAACGAGAAAAAGAAAAGAATGTAGTTAAGAAAGATCCTTCAATTAAATCGTCAATGTTGTAGCAGAAAAGATAATTCTTCTTTGGCAAAAGGCATCCATCCCTTGTGTTACGACTGAGTAACTTAAAGCGAAAATCTTAAACTTTTATCTAAAGTACCAAGCATTACTAAAATCTATGAAAAATAGAAAAAATGTGCCATCGTCTCAATCAAAGTGTAATGCATTTAAAAACAATGCAACAAAAGATTTATTTAACATTTTCTGTTGCAAGTGCAACTCCTTTAAAAACTACAGTTGTAGTAGAGACATAAAAGTGCCACAGGGAGAACAAGATTTTTTTACAGGATCAACGGATAAACACAGCGGAATAGATCAAGAAGTATCAAAACAGAACGTTCAGAGGTTGATTCGTATTATTTAGTTACATGGAATTATTTCGAATAAATTGGAAATGTTAATTATTTTTATCACCAAAATGTGTCAAATATCAAAAATTGGCTTACACGTAATTTTACTTCTATCGAGCATTCTTTGCTGAACCACTAGATTACTGTGACGTAAACAAACCAACACTGATTGTCAAGCGGTGGTGGGACAAACACACACACGCTCACACACATACACTCACACACACATTGCGTACACACACAAACACATATATACACACATTATGTGTATGTGTACATATATCTTTTTGGTAATATTGGTTCTCGAAGCACACATAAAGCTATAAATAATAACATGTAAATATAAGAATGAAAAAAAGAACCTTTTGAATAGAAAAGAATGAAGTGGCTTCCGCACAGTTTCTAACCACCAAACTCACTCAAAAGGCATTGGTCGACCGAGAGCTAGGGCTGCAGTAGAAGAAACTTACTTAAGGTTCCAGGCAGTGGGACAGAACCCGAAACCATGTGGCTGCAGAGTGAGCTTCTTAACCACACAGCCATACCTGTGCCTTCATTACATTTTCCAAATTTGATTTTTCTTTTTTTTTTTTTTTGCTTTGCTGTCTAGAAAAGAAATTATTAATTAAGAATAACTGAAGCGACAATATTATCCTTTAGGGGTTAAAAAAAATAAGTAGCAGTGAGAGGTCTTTCTTAATTGTGATTTTCCATCAGTAAGAGCATTAGTATCAACGTGCTACCCACCTGGAGGTGTATAGTAATATGTGTTACGGGTATAAATATACACCTTGATACACAAATACATTTATACATATACACACCTTCATACAAATACTCTCATGCGCATGTACACACACACACATTATACATATTCATATGCTCATATACACATAAACATCACCATCACATATGCAGATTTAGAGACACTATTCACAAAGATTTTGCACTTTACATATATGTAAATAGATACGTTTCAGTTTGTGTGTATTCATAATTTAAGCATTGTCTTCTTATCACCATTCTCACTCTGCCTGTCCCTATCTCTGTCTGTCTGTCTCTCTCTCTCTGTCCCTCTATCTGTATGCTTGTCTGTCGGTCTGTCTGTCCCTCTCTCTCTCTCTCCTTCTCTTTCTCTCTCTTGTTATTTGTTTCTTTGTCTGTGAGTCTGTTTGAATCTGAGTCTGTTTGAATCTCTGTGAGACTGCCTATCTGTGAGTCTGTCTGTCCGTGAGTCACTCTGTCTGTCTGTCCGTGAGTCACTCTGTCTGTCTGTTCCTCTTTTTTCTCTGTCTCTGTCTGTCTCCCTCGCTCTGTCTCTGTCTCTTTCTCTCTCCCTACCCCCCTCTCTCTCTCTTATATATA
>NC_068985.1:113477694-113480280 GCF_001194135.2 Octopus bimaculoides
ATATATATATATATATATACATACATACACACACCCACGCACACAGATACTCGAAGTACAGACCTCACACAAATGCGCGCACACCTAAATATATGAATCAATGTTAGGATAAGTATGTACGAGTATGTATATGCGTGTGTGTGTATGTATATATGTATGCATGAATGTTTATTGGTAGATAGATAGAGGTGTGTGAATATGTATATATATATATATACGTGTGTGTGCGTGTGTGTCTGTGTGTATGTGTGTGTGCATGTTTGTATGCATGTATGTATATATTCATATTATATACATATATATGCATGCATGCATAAAAGTATGCATATGTGTTTTTGGGTGTGTATGTGATGAGATATCTAATAGAATGTTAATGCCTCTAAACGTTATGATATATTTGTTATACATGAATGTGTAAAAGTTGTATATGTGTATATATACAGGTGAATATGTGAGAGTGTGCGCATCTGTATGTGTCTGCATATTTTTCTATTTGCGTCCATGTATTTGTTTACTGTTCAAAGACGGTGCATTTTACTATATTAGAGGGAGGCTCATGCTTGTATACCCAAGTATGCATACATACATACACGCTAGCATATATACATACATGCATACACACATCGATCCCTGCATGCATAGTCAACATTCATCCTTTTGTGTTTCTCTTTTTTTTCACTCTTTCTCTCTCTCTCTCTCTCTCTGTTTCTCTCTCACTCACTCACTTTCTATATATTTACACATAAGTATAGACATATATGTATGCGTACATGCATACATACATACGAATGCATGTATGTGGGAATATATGGATATTGTATGTATAGACACATAATATACACATATATATGTATATATATATATATATAAATATATATATACACACACACACATATATGTATGTATACATAGATACACACATACGCACACATACACGCACACACACGCACAGACACACACATATATATATGTAATCCTGACAGTACTTTGACTTCAAAACCGGAGTCTTTTGGTTTTGCTAATGAACGGCTTTTATTCCGTCAAGAAACTAAAATATATTTTAATTTAATATATATTAATTTGATTTTAAGAAAGCGTACATATACACACACGTTCTAAACATACACTCGCACTTACAGATGTACGCACGTATGAGTGTGTGTGTGTGTGTGTGTGTGTGTGTGTGTGTGTGTGTGTGTGTGTGTGGATTAGTGTATGTGTTCTTTGAGATATATTTATGTCCTTCTTCATGGAATTCACGCCACTCGCTAACAAAGTAACAAGACTGTTTCAGTATAGATATTGGTTTGTAAAATGTGTTTATGTTAGTGCGTATATTATATTCATTTAAAGAATTTCAGATGGGAAAATCTTTGGAATGTCACAAACACTCAAAGACACACTCAAAATCACACTCATATACAAACATATACTCATATAAACACGCGCACGCACACACACATACGCACGCGCGCATACACACACAAACATATATAAATTTATAAAACAAGAAGATGAAATAAATAAGCTTTAATCACAAATTACAATATCTGTTTCTGTGCATTAGTGTCAGCTGTTATTGCTGATTTTCCATATTATACAGGGTGCGTAAGGTATTTGAGGACTTACATTTTTTGGGGTTGTTGCTACAATTTTTGCTAACTCTAAAATCTTTGTTTCAGAAAATAATAATGGCAGACCCTCAGCTTACTCAAGAAATGAAGAGGCATGCTGTTATTGTGGTTACAACGCTTCACATGTAATAGGCCAATGAATTGAGATTTGAGAACTAGGAGGCCAAATGTTTGGGGTTATGTGATCATGAAAAATTTCAGCCATCCGTTCCTGTGTTACTAGAACCATGTGTGCTAGTGCAGAGTCTTACTGAAGCACATATTGTTTCCAGGACCTCAATGTGGGCGGCAGAGTTAACTCTAAGGCCTTGTGGAAAGAAGTAAAGAGGTATCACATGTCCTTCATTGCTGACAAACCCTAAAACCACGACATTGACCTCTCGGTCAATGAACACTCCCATAGCACCAAAGATTCTTTGGAAGCCGCCATAGTCAGAGTAATGTCCAAAATGAACCAGGACCACTCGATTCGAGCTTGTAGATTATTTAAATCTCACATAGAAGCAGTTGTTGAAGCAGCTGAACGTGACTTTATTGAATAACATTATAGAAAAGAAGTTTTATTTTTATCCTCATAGCATTTTTTTTTATAAATGAAGTTATTATCTGTTATATATTTTATTTTTTTATAAACATAAATCTGTCCTCAAATATATTACGCACCGTGTACATATTATATATACAGATGTTAATAGTGCACAGAAACAAACGTTGTAATTTCTGATTAAAGCCTGTACATTTCATCTTCTTGGTTTATAAATTTTATATGAATCCTGCCTATACTAACGGATTTCCACTTCTTTACCCAGTAAAAAAGTAATCTTTCTGTATGATGATATATGATAGCTGACAACCGTAGATGAGCTTTGAAATACACGTTTATAATATTAATATCCAGTTGATATTAAATGTGTATGTGTGTGTGTGTGTGTGTGTGTGTGTGTGTGTGTGT
>NC_068985.1:113480875-113488348 GCF_001194135.2 Octopus bimaculoides
ATGGATGGAGGGAATCGAGGGGTCGATGGATGGATGGATGGATGGTTTGATACAGACCTGATTAGGAAGTTCGGTTTTTCATGAAACTTTACTTTGACTTCCTCGAGTTGCCACTGTCAATACGAAAGTTCTGAATATGGTGCGCGTCGTTCGTCAGCCAGAAGAAATTGCAGTGCCATAACCCTACCATTCCGTATCGTTGTACTGTATCTCTTGAGTTTTCTAACAACCAAAACTGCTCTTCCCTCGGGTCTCTTTGCTTTGAAGTTGTCCGAGATTATCTCTCGCACCATATGCTTACAACAACCAGGGTGTACCTGTTTTTTGTTGACGTTTCTGACCGAAAGTTGTGTGCCTGTCAGTTACATTAAAGAGTTTGTAGTTATCAAACGTTCGATCGCTTGGAGAGGAAATAGATACAAGATTACTTACTGCCAAGGCATCCTTGAAAGATTTCAGCATTGATTCGGATTCTTGGAAGAATCTTGTTACCGAGAGACTTAAAATATCTGTTCATAGAATTACTTTGAACCGGGTGAAAAGAGTGTAGGTAGCATATGGGTGACACCTTTATTAACAAATGAAAGATGGTAGGTCTGCATAAGATTGTGAGCTGAACGAAGTGAAAAAACATTCAGAGACTCTTTCTAACTCTTTCTTCGAGATAGGGAAAGGAGACCTCAGAAAGCTCTCTTCAGTTTTTCGGTGGTCTCCTGGATTTCATCTCTGTCTCAGAATCCAATAACGAACAACCATATGGTGAAAGCTTTTTTCTAACCCTTTCCTCGAGAGAGTGTTGGGGCTGTTGCGGACCCCAGAAAGCTCTAGTCAGTTTTTCATTGTTCTCTTGGATTTCATCTCTGTCTCAGGACCCAATAAAGAACAACTATACAGTCTGAGCTGTTTGTGTACTAGTTTCTTGTCTGCAGTTATACGTTCTAGCTACTCCTTCGTCACCACATGACTTGTGATTGCACGTAAATTGGGTTTAAATGAAAGACATTTGTGCAACATCAGTTTCACTCGCTTATTCGGGCTTAGCTTGATCCGGGAACAAGATGAGTCAAAACAGCTAGAGGTAGGTTTCAACGTAGTGGCTATCTGGGACTTGTAAAGTCTCTCGTCATTCTCTTAACATTTCATATTGCTTGTTAAGATCACTTTCTTTACATTGCAATACTCACTTTAGGTTCCGTTCCTTCAATCCACCAGATTCAATATTCACGTACAAGGAAGGATAAACACGCCTTGACTAACCGAGAGTTCGAGACCCGTTAGCTACCCTTATCTAGTTTAGTCTGCCAGTCACTGTTGATCACACTACATCTATGAACCACAGGTGAGAGTTTTATGCCAAGTGAAAGACAAAAATGGCCGACTTATTCCCAAAGTAATACGATAAAAACATCCACCAAATGCGCTACACCTATCTTAACATCTATAAAACCTTTTCTACTAAGAGTTTGTAGTTTGTAGACAGTCCGTTGGTTGGAAACGAAATTGCCACAAGGATATTGTCAAAGTATCCTTGACAGACTTCGGCATTAACACAGAGTTATGGGAAAGTTTTGTTCGTTAGAGACCTACTGTATCTTTTCGTAGAAATAGTGTATAGCAGATGTAAAGTGTGTAGATAGCAAGTGGGAGAACACTTCTATGCAGAACGTTACTAGAATATAAAAGCTGAGATATCTACGGAAGATTGTTGTTGGATGTGAAACCGAAATCTTTTACAAATAGAATTTAAGAGACATAACTGAACACTTAGATGAAACATAGTTGATGGAATGCATATCTGAAAGAGACCCGATGATGTATACATCGATAGGGGGTCTGGCAGAAAGCTTTTGATCCATAAGGTGATGATGCATGCATCGATAGGGGGTCTGACAGAAAGTTTTTAATCCATAAGACGAAAATGAATGAAACCTACTACTGGCTAACTTTGCCGGAATATTCGCAAGCTGGACACAATCGAAAATTTTTCAATTACCCAGAGCAACCATTTTGTTTTCACTAATCCGTTGACTGCAGCATCAGAGCACTTTAGCTCATATTTCTAGCATTGTAGGTGTTCTAACATCCTCTGTCATATTTAATGACAATTATAGTTTTCCTTTTTTGCTGATACATCGCTAAACACATGTCTAATGTAATTATATCTATATATATATATATATATATATATATATATATATATATATATATAAATGCATGTGTGTGTGTGTAATGGGATTCACAGTTTGATTTCGCTCATAAAAGACTCGATGCTACCTGATGAATTAGTGGGGGTAACGTAATATCATGTATTATTATCCTTTATTGACTGAATAACCCCGCTATAGAAACACATGTAGCAAAATATTTTGAGCTACCCATTTCTGTTCCTTTCCTATGTAGATGTGACTATTATTTATGCTCATTGTATGGATGAAGTAAGGTTTTGAACTGATGATATGACTTTATAATTTCAGTGTTTCAGTAACTCAGAGCAAGATATTTATTTTTACATAGCTTAGATTATTATGATAGAAAATAGATCTCAGAAAATGTTTGAAAGTATCCGGGGTAGACCAACGTCTATCCTGAAGAATTTTTTTTTCTCATCACTTAACGATAAGAATCTGTTTTACATACCAATTTTGCTTTGTTTTATTCAATTCTCAGTTTAAGCCTTACCACCAATTTTAGTATTTCTCAATAAGCAATATTTGTAACACCTTTCCGATCTGAAGACGCAATGTTTATTCATTCATTTCCTTCTAGAAATAAATGCGCAAAACTAAGTTGGCACCATACTCTGTCTATGTCTTTAACCTGGCAGTCTCTGACCAAGCAATAAATCATCTTTGATACGGAAAAAGAATAATATGTATATCTATACAACTGACCTATGTTCGGTTTATCTTGATAAATCATGAGACTTGTTTAAATGCTGTTATATAAATTGATCATCTTGTTGTTGTTGCCGTTGTTCTTCTTTTAGTTATTTTCCTTCTTGTTATTTTTGGCTGTTATTCAATGAGATGTTGCGGTTATATCTTCTTTTTTTCAATGAGATAACCAAATAAGTTCTTATACATTTTTACTAATTTTTCAAACTATTATTTCGTCTAACAAGGCACAAGACCAATTTCATCAACAAGATAGTTTTACAAGAATTACAATCTAGCTAATGTTACCTCGTATCTTAATAGATATTTCATCAATGGTTCCCTTACATATTCAATAAAATGTATAATCGTAATACATTTTCAAATAAGGATTTCTAACACAGTCACAAGTTCACAATAATTATTATGGAAAAGGGTAAAACAAATTTAATTGACTCTAGTACTTTATGATACTTACTGCATTACCCCAAAAGGTTAAAAAATAAAGTCATCCTCTGTGATAGTTAAGTGCAGAACTTAAAGGGACGTAACTGAAAAACAAACTGAATCCTTTGAGTAGAATGTTCATTCCACGAGTGTTGCATTGCTTCCTATGATGTAAACGGCATTTGCACTGTTAATTCCTCAGAGTCTGCAACGGTTATCATATTTAGGTGTTTTATCTGCATCTTTATCTCATTTATTTTATTGTGCGCTGTTTCTGGATTGCAAAAGCAAACCCTACAAAATAAGAACTAATTTAATAGTTTTTGATTCAGAATAGACTACATTTGAATCAGTGGAGGCGCAATGGCCCAGTGGTTAGGGCAGCGGACCCGCGGTCATAGGATCGCAGTTTCGATTCCCAGACCGGGCGTTGTGAGTGTTTATTGAGCGAAAACACCTAAAGCTCCACGAGACTCCGGCAGGGGATGGTGGCGAACCCTGCTGTACTCTTTCACCACAACTTTCTCTCACTCTTAACTTCCTGTTTGTTGTGCCTGTACTTCAACGGGTCAGCCTTGTCACACTGTGTCACGCTGAATATCCCCGAGAACTACGTTAAGGGTACACGTGTCTGTGGAGTGCTCAGCCACTTGCACGTTAATTTCACGAGCAGGCTGTTCCATTGATCGGGTCAACTGGAACCCTCGACGTCGTACACGACGGAGTGCCAACAACAACAAAACATTTGAATCGCCATTTGTGTATCATATTAAATGTGTATACAACGTTAGAAGGCATGAAACAGCGGAACTGTCGAAGATAAAGTTTCTTCGTAGACTTGTTTTAGTTTTGTTATTTCATTTGTTTACGTCAACTTTTTCCATAGCCAAGAAAGCTTCCGCTATCTCAATGAATGTATTATTATTATTATTATTATTATTATTATTATTATTATTATTATTATTATTATTATTATTGAATCGCTAGCGCGCTGGGCGAAATGCTTATCGGTATTTCGTTCGTCGCTATGTTCTGAGTTCAAATTCCACCGAGGTCGACTTTACCTTTCATCCTTTTTGGGGCCGATAAGATAAGTACCAGTTAAGCCCTAGGATCAATGTAATCGACTTACCCCCTCCACCGAAATTTCAGGCCTTGTGCCGATATTAGAAAGGATAATTATTATTATCATTATTATTATCATTAAAGTCGATGAGCTGGCCGAATCGTTAGCACGCCGGAACAAAATGCCTAGCAGTATTTCACCCATCGCTACGCTCTGTGTTCAAATTCCGCCGAGGCCAACTTTATCGTTCATCCTTTCGGGGTCGATAAAATAAGTACCAGTTACACACTGCGGTCGATGTAATGGACTCATTCTCTCCCCCAAAATTGCTGCCCTTGTGGAAAAAATTTGAAACTATTATTATTATTATTATTATTATTATTATTAACAAGACTCGAGAGAGGCGAAAATGTCTGTCGTTTTCGCGAGTCACTGCATCGTCAATGTTCGTCTCACTCCGGTATGTATTGTGTATTCAACACAAAAAAAAAATATCCATGAAGAGATTTTTTTAAAATCTCAGGTATTTTCATAGCTGCATACTTTTCAACGGTGTATATATATTTAATATGATATACAGACGGCCTATGTAACTACACTACATACATTCTGTGGTCTAATACCTCGATAACCTCCGTTGTATAAGATCATTGATGTAAAGTCGCTAATATAACATCTACACAAAGTTTGTACAATGGCTGTTGTATAAGGTGTTTATAACGTTATAATTTATAAATGACTTTCATTACAAATATGTTCTAAGTTGCATTTAATCCTTGTAATAAATATAATGGTTTATGAAGCACAACACAAACAAAGTCGATATAGAGGCCCTTATATCTCATAGCATGTGTGGTATGCTTGAAGATGTGTGTATTAACAGCCTTTATAATGTATATAATGTAATGCATATGAATGAGAAGTGGAGGTTGGCAATGAAGAATATTTGACACACATGGACTCTAAATAAATCATTCAAATTGAAAACGGAATCATTGTGATGTAATTCTAAGCGGTTTAAGGAAGTAGTAGTTTTAATTCGCGGTTTAAGGAAGTAGCGGTTTTAATTCACCTCTCAAGTTTATACAAATAGTTTAAAATAAAGAATTGTGTCGAACATCTCCGCTACTGTGGAAAATATTAAACCACAGGACAGAAAATTTAAACTAGGTAATGTTCGACTAGTGATGTGATATTATTTCTTCTTATTGTTAGGGTAGTGCGTTGGCCGAACTGTGAGTGCGTTTGATGTTTAGCAGTATTTCTTCCGGAATTTTACATTCTGAGTTCAGATATGGTCGCTGTCAACTTTGACTATCATCCAGCCAAGGTCTATAAAATAAGTACCAGCTAGAGGCCAACCAAATCGTCGTAACCATTCCACCTAAACTTACTAGCCTTATGCTAAAATTTGAACCAATTATTTTCTCTAAAAACATGGACGGTGAACTGGCAGGATCGTCAGCGCGTCGGCAAATTGCTTAGCATCTTGTATTCCGGTTCTTTATATTCCGGGTTCAAATACCACTGAGGTCAACGTTGCCTTTTATCTTTTCAAGTTCCATAAAGTGAAGTACTGGGGTTGACAGTATCGACTAAATCTCCCTTAAAATTGTAGCCCTTGCGCCTAAATCAGAAACCATAAGACTGCGAGAGTTCAGATACTGTTGAGGTCAACTTTAACCATCATACTTTCAAGGTCGATAAAATAAGTACCAGTTAAGTTCTGAAGGTCGATGCGATCGACTTAACCATTCCACCTAAAATTACTAGCCTGATGCCAAAATTTGAACCAATTATTCTTTTCTACATACAAGAGTGGTGGGCAAGCAGAATAGTTAGCGCGTGAGACAAACTCATTAGCGGCATCTTTCTTCTGGCTCTTTAGGTTCTGAGTTCAAATACCATCGGGTTCAACGTTGCTTTTTATCTTTTCGAGTTCCATAAAATAAAGTACCACTGAAGTACTGGGATCGATAGTATCGACTACCGCTCCTTTAAAATTGTAGTCCTTGCGTCCTTGCGCCTAAATCAGAAACCATAAGACGGCGAGAAGGCAGAATTGTTAGACCCAAATGCCTTGCGGCTTTATATCAGCGTCGATAAAATAAAGTACTAATCAAGTACTAGGCTCAGCGTAGTCGACTAAACTCCTACATCTAAAATTGCTGGTCATGTGTCTAGATTAGAAACCATTTCTTCTAAGTACAGAATAGTGGATTGGCAGGATTGTTTGAATACTGGATTAAAATAGCACGAGGTATTTAGTTACGGTTCTTTAAATTCGAAGTTCAAATCCCGCTGCGGTTGATTGTTTGTTTGCTTTTTTCCTTTCATCTTTCCAGGTCGGTTATGTAATAAGATAGATTTAATCACCTGTTCCCTCAACAGACCCCATATTTACATGGCGTCATACCTGCTTAAAATAGAAATCGTTATTTCTGCTTTGTGTAGTGAGTACCGTAAAATACCAAGTGGAGCAGTCGTCATCCCGTTTCTACGGTTGTAGCTGCTAAGGAGTTTCCCTTACGTTATTAGTGCCTCTGAAAAGTATACGAATAGCCTCTAAAGTCTCACTTTCTCAGTCACTTAAAAATATGAGCCTTTATAATTATAAATATGACACTTTATAGTTATGTCAGAAATTATTTCGCGACAG
Organism: Octopus bimaculoides; assembly: GCF_001194135.2. Classification (NCBI taxonomy): domain Eukaryota; kingdom Metazoa; phylum Mollusca; class Cephalopoda; order Octopoda; family Octopodidae; genus Octopus; species Octopus bimaculoides. The sequence continues at coordinate 113,487,921 of NC_068985.1, forward strand.
ATGAAAAATTACCTTTACAGATACCAGGAGCAAATCACCCGGTTCTTTTACAAGTCTGCCTCAACAAATATCAGTGATTACACATAGATGCAGGCGTAGCTGTGCAGTTAAGAAGCTCGTTTTGAGACTATGCCGTTTCAGATTCATCACGTTGTGCAACCACTCGGACAAGTGTCTTCTACTATAGCTCCGAGCCAGCCAATATCTTGTAAGTGAATTTGGTAAACGGAAACTGTGTGGAAGAATGTATATATATATTTCCTTTTGTCTTTTTACTTGTTTCAGTCATCTGACTGGGGCCATGCTGGAGCACCACCTTTAGTCGAACAAATCGATCCCAGGACTTATTCTTGTAAATCTTGTATTTATTCTATCGGTCTATTTTGCCGAACCGCTAGTTTACGGGGACGACGTAAACACACCAACAT
>NC_068985.1:113489004-113489797 GCF_001194135.2 Octopus bimaculoides
AAAAAAAAAAAAAAAATCAAAAACAAGAAAAAATCCCCAGAAGACATAAATATTTGGGTTGACGTGTTTGACTAAAATCCTTCAAAGCTGTACCCCCGCATGGCCGCAGTTCAACGACTGAAACGAGTAAAAGGTAATAACAGATAAAAGAAGATACCACGAACTTCATTCCAGCCCACCTACAGCCACCCCATTATCCCAACTCACTTCGTATTCTCATCATTACAATGAAGAGATCAACTCGAGCCGCTGAGGCATCGCAAAGCAATGATGCCAGTAGTAACGTGATATGGCTTTCTTCGTGACTACATTTACATGCTAAATTTAATTAAAGGCCCCCATCTCTTTCTGAACAACATATACAGTTTAATATCTTCACTGTTTTCCGTTGCAGTTGAAAGACAATTATATATATATTGGTTAATCCCAGATGTTTGGAACATGGCACTATGCTTGCTTGTTGTGTTCATAAATTCAGATTGTTAACACAGATTGTTAAAGCCATTTCAGTCATTCTCGGTTCACTTCAATACGTTTCCTGTCATTTATTGCCACACACGCACAGAATCATTTAGTAAACTAACAACTTCATTCCGCAAACCATTTCATCCTTTACCTCATATCCTCTTTCGTTTCTCGACGCCTCTAATTCCTTCTTCTGAAGCTCCCTCTTTCTTTCTTTCTTTTTTCCATTTTTTTTCTTTCTACCTGACTTTTCCTTTCCTACTCCTATTTCAAACGCTTCATATGTGTGTGTGTGTGTGTGTGTGTGTGTGTGTGTGTGTGTGTGTGT
>NC_068985.1:113491632-113494161 GCF_001194135.2 Octopus bimaculoides
GAGACTGCGGTCATGCTGGGGCACCGACTTGAAGAATTTTTAGTCGAATAAATCGACCTCAGTTCTTTATGTGTGTGTGTGTGTGTGTGTGTGTGTGTGTGTGTGTGTTTGAGTGTGTGTGTTTTGTTTGATCTCCGCCACCATTTGGTAACCGGTGTTGGTTTGTTAGCAATTCGGCAAAAATTCACCGATAGAATAAGTACCAGACATTTAAAAAAATAATAATAATAAACACCGGGGTCGATTTATTCGACTATACCCTTTATCGTGGTGCCCCAGCATGGCCGCAGCTCTAAAAGAAAAGGTGAAAGATAATTTATGGGTTGGAAGTAATGACTAGTGGTAGAGGTGAATTTGAATAGGTAATGTCTAAAGAGGGATAATGACCGAGTTTGAGGTGGTAGCTTGGTATTCAAAGGGGAGCCGCTAATCTGGCAAACATATGGTAGTTATTTTGTAGGAGGGGGCTGAAGCAGCTGTAGACATATACACTTATAAACACAAATACTCACAAATGGCTATACATATACGCAGGTATGTAATATACATACATACACATACACATGTATAAATACTAATGTATACAAATAGATGTCAGAGGAACGACAAGCGGGTGTATATTCGGATACATATATCCTTGTGTAAATATACATACAATAAAGATACATTCAGATATGGATACAGAGAAAGATCTATATATCCATAGCTATGTTTTTGTTCTTTGTTTTTGGCACTCCGTCGCTTACGACGTCGAGGGTTCCAGTTGATCCGATCAACGGAACAGCCTGCTCGGGAAATTAACGTGCAAGTGGCTGAGCACTCCACAGACACGTGTACCCTTAACGTAGTTCTCGGGGATATTCAGCGTGACACAGAGTGACAAGGCTGACCCTTTGCATTGCAGGCACAACAGAAACAGGAAGTAAGAGTGAGAGAAAGTTGTGGTGAAAGAGTATAACAGGGTTCGCCACCATCCCCTGCCGGAGCCTCGTGGAGCTTTAGGTGTTTTCGCTCAATAAACACTCACAACGCCCGGTCTGGGAATCGAAACCGCGATCCTATGACCGCGAGTCCGCTGCCCTAACCACTGTGCCATTTCGCCTCCACCCATAGCTATGTATGTATGAATGTATCTACATATGTATGAAGGGGTACCCAAAAGAAACCGGAATTTTGCAATATTATTTTATTCGCTTAATTTTATATATTTAAATTATTATCGCCTTCAAAGTATTTTCCGTTTGAAGCAATGTATCGGTCCAGGCGCGTTTTCTACTACTCGAAGCAGTGCTGGAACTCTTGTGAAGTGATACCTTTTAACGTCTCCGTCGTTTTTTTCTTCACCTCTTCCACATTTGCAAATTCCGTAGCACCAGCTTTCGTCACCAATGATGACCTTCGATTAAAAGGGCCTGGATCAACTTTCAGCTGTTCTTTCAGTTTACGACACGCATTCAGTTGTGACTGCTTTTGACCTTCCGTGAGCAAGTGAGACACAAATTTTGCTGCTACTCTTTTGCATTCGCAATTCCTCGCTCAAAATTCGTTGGCAGGAGCTCCAGGACACTCAAGGACACACAAGTTCGTGAAATGTTTGGTGAGGGTCCTCTAAGATCAGTTCATGAATTTTCATGATGTTCTCATTCGTTCGGGAGGTCCTTCAAGTGACAAGTGACCATTCCTAAAGTGTGGAAACCGCTCGTAAACTTGTTTTGCTCGTTGCATAAATATATACATACGTACGAATGTATATATGTCATTGTTCAGTTTATTTCAAGATCTCTTCCCAATAGAGAAAGAGTCGGTTTCTAGCTTAGGTCCAAGACTCCTTCATTGGAATTTCATACATGTATGTATGTATGTATGTATGTATGTATGTATGTATGTATGTATGTATGTATGTATGTATATGTGCAGATAGATTTGTATGCTTTATTTTATATATGTATTCTCATGCATATAATTGCATATCTAGATATGCTCATATATATTTAAATGATAGACTTCTGGAAAGTTTTACAGATTTTTACAGTTCCAGTGATGGATTGAATCTGTAGTCTTCAAATTAGCTTCCTCCTTTCTGGTTTTCAGAAGCCTAATTTCTCAAAATTGATATTTAGGCAGTATGTTACATATCTCAGGGCCCCAATAATTACAGGTATATGTTTCTCTGTCTGTCTGTCTGTCTGTCTGTCTGTATGTATGTATGCATACAAATATATGTGTGTGTGTCGTTGTGTGATGTGGTGGTGTGTGTGTGTTTATATCCATGTATGCATGAATTCATTTATTCATGTATAAGACGCGCTTTTCTTGTTCTTAGAGGTGCAAAAGTGGTTGTGTGGTAAGAAGCCGACTTCCCAATCACATGATTGAGGATTCAGTCCCACTGAGTGACACCTTGTGCAAGTGTCTTCTACTACAGCCTCGGGCCGACCAAAGACTTATGAGTGGATTTGGTAGATGGAAACTGAAAGAAGCCCGTCGTATGTGTGTGTGCATGTGTGCGGGTGTGTGGGGGTGTGTGTG
>NC_068985.1:113494194-113497991 GCF_001194135.2 Octopus bimaculoides
GTGTGTGTGTGTGTGTGTGTGTGTGTGTGTGTGTGTGCGCGTGCGTTCGTACAGGGTGCGGTGAATAAACTGTCGTTTGAATTATGCAAAAATGAAAATAATACTGATATCTCATTTTAACAGATACATTTACCAAAATTACATTAAAAATATTTTGAAATACTAAAGAGTAAATTTATTCAATAAAATCGCCATTGGCTTCAACCAAGGTCTCAAGACGACTTCGGAATATCCTGCAACTGGTGAATGCTGCTATAGTCCTTGCCTTCAGTTCATCTTTGGTGTTACAAGGAATTTTGTTGGTCTCTCGCTCAACTGTGCCCCACACATAATAATCAAGGGGTTTGCAATCAGGGGTGTTAGGTGGCCAGGTGTTAGGGATGAAGTGGTCTCAGATATTATCTGACAGCCATCTCTGTGTTCTCCTGCTTGCGTGACCTGGTGCAAATTCCTGTTGCCAGACATAGGGTCTTTCAGCAGCCACCCTCTTCACCCAGAACAGCACTACCTCCTCCAGGCACCTGATGTAGTCCTCCGTGTTGAGTCTGAGGCCATGTGATCACTCCAAAGACCATGATGTTGACTGGATGTTTGATTTTTATCACTCATGGTATGGTTTGGGGGACACAGCAAGCCAACGGTTGTTCTGTGTGTTCGTATTGGAGCTTCCGGCGCGAATGCCAGGCAGTACAATATGTCATTTCCAATTTCTGGTATTGTGTCATGATGCTGCTTTCCTCGCAGACGGTACTCAACTGACCCTACTATACTCTGTAGCCGACAAAATTAAAACCAACATGTGCATGCGCGAAATCAACCCATCGCACCCTGTATATATATATATATATATATATATAATCAATTTGAGGATGTCAGGTCCTCATTAGGGATTAAATAAACCCAAAATTTCACTGGTTAAACACTATCATATAAGGAGAAAGCCTCGGCGATATGTTAGGGGTTATTATTGTAATACATATCGTTAATAATGAAAGAAAGAAAATGGAGAATTATGGATGTATAAATAATTTATTTGTATGATATAATGAAGTCGAAAGATTATGAAAAACGTATATGTAAATTGTTGGCATCGAAACATATATGTAGATCTTTGGCATCTGCCATTTCTTTTAGAGCTTTGTAATTTATAATTTATTTGTATTGTTTTTCTAAAAAAAACTTTCAACCTCACATCATACAAATAAATTATTTATACATCCACAGTAAATATTCTTTTCTACTCTGGGCACAAGGCCCGAAATTTTTGAGGAAGGGGGTCAGTCGATTAGATCGACCCCAGTACGCAACTGGTACTTAATTTATCGACCCCGAAAGGATAAAATGCAAAGTCGACCTCGGCGGAATTTGAATTCAGAACGTAAAAACGGACGAAATACAGCTAAGCATTTCGCCCAGCGTGTTAACGTTTCTGCCAGCTCGCTGTCTTACATCCATAGTAAATAATGCCACGCCACCTTCCTTTAACCTGGAAGGCAAGGCAGTTTTCATCGTACTGGTGGCTATGGCGAAAGAATGTGTATGGTGGACTCGTTTGAAAGGCTTAGAGACGAATACTTTCCTCTCTGGCCAACCTCTCATCAACTTTTTCAAGTATTACTTCAAAAGGAAGATGAGAATAGAAGGTTAAGTTTGTCTTTCTTTCATTATGTGTGTGTGTGTGTGCGTGCATGTATGTGAGTATGCATGTATGTATGTGTGTGTGTCTTTGTGACTGTATTTGTCCAGCAGAACCGCTTGACAACCAAATCCACTCGCAAGGATTTCGTCGGCCCAAGGCTTTCGTCGGCCCAAGGCTTTCGTCGGCCCAAGGCTTTCGTCGGCCCAAAGCTATAGTACAGTTCTAGACACTTGCCCAAGGTGCCACACAGTGAGACTGAAGCCAGAACCATGAAGTTGGGAAGAAATCTTCTTACCACACAGCTACTCCTGTGCCTGCACATCCACTGCATATATAGTGAAATTACAATAAATGAAAATTATACACCACTACACAGAATAGTATACATGGATTTCAGACAGAAGAAAAACAAGAAAATTGTTTAACGATTACAAATCCCGGTTTACATGGAGTGTGTGTGTGTGTGTGTGTGTGTGTGTGTGTGTGTGTATGTGTGTGTGTGTGTGTGTGCGTGCGTGATGCAAATTATAAAGTTTGCAGATAATTCTATATTTAAAATTAAGCGATGCTTTTATTACACTCAGAAGCTCTTTCAGTTTTTTGAAAAGCTTTCACTTGTACCAAAGTAATCGAATTCTAGACTACCGCCATCTCTTAGAATTTAGCAGTGGGCGGTTTCTTCATGACAGCGCCAAGTATTTCAAAAGAATAGAAGCGGTATGAAATTCATTTGTCTTGCTAAAAGGCAAAGCAGCTCACTCTAGAAAAGATATGAAACGATGATGCATATGCTAGTAGCAGAATTATGTATTTGACCAATTTTCTTTTGGTTATTATTCATTTCGAATGCAAGGAAAATATATACAATTTTTATACGCTTTACTTGTCTCAGTCATTGAACTGCAGCCATGCTGGAGCGCCACTTGGTATATTTACTGATAGTCAAGTCACGTGGCTTAGTGGTTAAGGTATTCGGTTCATATTTAAATTCAGAGTAGGTCTGTCTGTATGTTCTGTGTGTGTGTGAAGGCGCGGAGCTTAATGGTTAGGAGTATTCGGATCCCAATCGTAAGGTCGTGAGTTCGATTCCGGGCGGCACGTTGTGTCCTTTAGCAAGACACTTTATATTACGTTACTCTAGTCCATTCGGCTGACAAAAATGAGTTGTACCTGTAATTCAAAGGACCAGTCATGTCACATTCTGTATCACGCCGAATCCCCTTGAGAACTACGTAATGGGTACGCCTGCGTGTGTGTGTGTGGGGTGGGGATACTCAGTCACTTGCATGTTAATTTCACGAGCAGGCTGTTCCGTTGGTCGAAACAACTGGAACATTCATTGTCTTAACCGACGGAGTGCCAGTTGTTTTATTAAATACTAATGCCAAGCGGGACACATGGATCTACGCAGGATTGCACCTAAAGACTCATGCTCTGGTTTCTACTGGATTGGTGCATAATTATTGCGGTTTTGTTTTCAACAAATTCTATTCAACAAAAACAATAACAGCATGTAACAAAAACATCTTTAAGTGATTATTCCGGAGCATATTCTCTATCTACTTCAATTACTGCTTCTCATTTGCTTGGCAGACGGTCAGACCGTCATTTAAAGATGTTTTTGTTTAAAGATGTTTTCAGAAAGTTGAACTATGAACTTTTATGCTTCCTTTTTCTTCTTTCTTTCCCATCACCTTATTCTTTTACTCCCTTCCTCTATGTCATCATCTCATTAATATATACCATTCTCATTTTCCCTATTTTTTCCCCTATCTTTTCCCTATTTGTCTCTGATGACGGATTATCCCATACTCAGGGATATACCAGAAACAGCTGTAAGATTTTGAATTTTTACCAAAAATAATATTGTATACGACTTGAGATGTTTGCCTTGCCTTAATGTTTGCTGTCCTGCTCAACAATTATATATCTTCTGCATTGGAAATCTGCAATGGCTCCATAACAACCATCACAGCTATAAACTTGGAGCCCATGTAATCCGTTACAGCACCTACCTAGTGTACCTAATTGTTTAGATTACCTGTGAACTAAATCCCCATACTTTATACATATACATATATATACATACATATATATATGTGTGTATGTATATGTGTATATGTGTGTATGTATATATATATATATATATATATATATA
>NC_068985.1:113499110-113499970 GCF_001194135.2 Octopus bimaculoides
ATATATATATATATATATATACCGTATATGCCGTATATGTGACTAGTTGTACATGACGACCCCTAGGATTTCCATTTAAAAAGTGGGTTATGAGCTATACTTACTGTATAAGACTATCCCAAGATTTCGTGTAAAATAGCTCGAGCGCCAAATGCGTGAGGTTCATAGCTAAAGGGCTCGGGTGAGCTGTAGCTTCTTCAACGGCTCCTGAAACCTCTGCTTTTTTGTGTTTCAATAGCATTTTAACTGTTACAATCAGAGATTGTACCGGTATATGCTGCTAATCTGCCGTAGCAGGTAGATTATTTACCGTAAGCTACTCTTGTCTTGAAAGCCCTCGTCTGGCTGAGCGTTGTACAAGAGAGCGCTCTAACGAAGCAGTGTAAACAGAACGGACCCTGGGACCCAGCTGAACGGACTGATTGCTTAAATTTTCTATTCGTCAGCTGTTGCAAATGGCAACTTGTGTCTGCCCACAAAGTTTGCTGTGTTGTTATTTTAATATAATCTTACTATTCATCCAGCTTTCCAAACATACGTGTAAGTATCTGTTGAAAACATTGGGTTGTAGAATTACAGGATCTATGTGAATGCTTTACGGTGTTCTCCATCGATATGTGCAAATATCAGTAGAAAATACTGCGCCGTAGAACCATAAGATCAATGCAAGTTCTTTACACTGTTCTCCATTGACATTGGTGTTACTCTAAACCACAGGAAGTTAAGGTCCAGGTCTTATACGGGGTATATAAGACGCCCCCCCTAGTTTTGGGGTGAATTGTTAAAGTTCAAATTCCTTCCTGTACGCCGGTATATTTTATATATATATATATATATATATATATATATATATATATATA
>NC_068985.1:113500138-113508121 GCF_001194135.2 Octopus bimaculoides
AATTAATTTACATTATATGTTTCGGTCTTTGTTGAAAAACCTTATCAAAAATGAGTATAAAATATGTGAGAAAAGAAGAGGGCTATTAATAAAATAAAATTGAAATTAAAATTAAGAATCACATTCATAGTTTACTGTTATTTCTTGCATGCACACGTGGTCCTTTCGTTCCCTTCTGAAAGCATGGTAATTCCAACTCGCTGTGATAGTAGAATATATATATATATATATATATATATATATATATATATATATATATATATATATATATATATGCATAACGACAAGCCTCTTTCAGTTTCGGGACCAAATCTACTCACGGCTCCGGGCAGTAGTAGAAGACATTTGCTAAAGCTGCCGCACAATGGGACTGTTCCTAAGACCACGTGGTTGAGAAGCAAGCTTCCTTTCCACATAACTATGCATGCACCTATATGCTTAAATAAAATGAAAAACGTCAGGTGGGTGCCTACGATTAGAACATAGGTCCGCTTGATCACAACTGTCCTGGAGCTAAACAAGTATAACTACACCATCAACAACAACAACAACAATGACAACAGCAACAAGGATAACAATAACTGGGGTTTTCTGAGAAGGTTTTCTGTAATAAACTGTTCTGCGAGGAGATGTTTCTACTTCTTTTGGTTCGAGAAAACCTACAGATATGGGAGATATATGGACATTTTCTATAAAATTCGATAATAAAATTTCCGAATCGTGTAACATTAAACCCAGAAAAGTAATAATCTAGAAGGAATTTGGTAACCTGTTTAAGGAATTTGGATGAAGAAAGGAATTACTTAGCGATAACTCATTGAAGATTTTTCTCTTTAAACACTGATTCAATTGCTGATGCATTAGAGCGATTTCACTTTATATACCTTACGCCTATTCAAAGGGTTCAGGTTTAGGAATGAATATAAGCTATAAATCTCACTGCTTCTTATACTTCGACCTCAACAATATAAGCGATAAATCATAGACGTAGTTCGTATATTTATTCTTTTATTCTTATATTCGTTTTACTGGTTTCAGTCATTGGACTGCAGCTGGGGCCCCACCTTAAAGGTTTTTGGACAATCATATCGACTGCAGTACTTATTTTGATCTGATACTTATTTAATCGATCAATATTTATCGAGCGGCTAGTTTACCTTTCACGTATATATACACACTTATACATATCCATGTATATGTAGATATGCATGGGTGTATGTGTGTGTGCGTGTGTGTGAGTGAATGTATGTCCGTGTATATGCATGCATGCCTGTATGTATGTATGTGCATGTAAGTGAGTGCATATATATATATAGAAAGAGAGAGAGAGAGAGAGAGAGAGAGATACAAACATTTATGTACGCAGAGATATATATATATAGAGAGAGATATATACATTCATACCCGTATAGATATATGAGTACATATATACTTACATACACACACAGATAAATAGATAGATAGATAAATAGATAGATAGATAAATAGATAGATAGATAGATAGATAGATAGATAGATAGATAGATAGATAGATAGATAGATACGTACATACATACATGCATACATACATACATACATACATATACAAAACCACATTACCAAACACGCACTAATACGAGTGGCTTCCCAAAACTTCCCGTGTATCAAATGCTAATCTTCAGCTATTGGTAGAACCGAAGCTGTTGTAGTAAACCTAACACAAGGTGCTACGCCGTGGGATTGAACTTGGAATCATGCCGTTTCTGACCGAACTTCTTAAGCACAAAACCACAAAACCACACCTGGTACATTTTCACGGTCAATTAGTATTTAACAGTAACAGAATATGAACTAACATGTCTTCGGTTTGTAGACCGGCGTTTTATCGATTCAGTTTCAACTGGTTTCGCTTATGATATCAAATATATCATTTCACTCAACTGAGAGTCCCTTGTGTCTACCTCTACACCAAAACACATTACATTAATCAAACAAACGAGGTAGCCTACCGACCTTAGACCACCTCTTGTCCTATGACACAAACTTCTTGTTTTAAAATGGCCAAAATTAAAGCCACACACCAAAATGTTATACTTATTTATGTCCCAAACACTTGCTTAATAATGACAACGCTATTCTACTGAATTTGTCATTATTTTCCAAATTAACTGAAATAAAAGCTGTGCATTTCTGCAGAAATATAGTAACAAAAGGTTTATAGTGGTCTAAATTAAAACCTTCCATCAAAATTTCATCCTATGAAACAAAAGCGGTGTTATTTTTCAACAGGAATATGGTAACAAAAGGATTTAAGTGATCTAAAATATAATTTCCATCAACTCCACTACGGAACTTTGCAACAGACATTTCCATACAAGAATCGGTCTCATTAGTCATCGGAGGCATAAACACGGATAGAGGGGAAGAGGTGGTCAAGAAGAATCCAAATAGATTATCGGACACACGATGAAACACCGACGACTTACTTAATAATGAGAAAGGTCTTTTTTTTTTTGTCCGTTTTTTTTTTTCTTTCTTTCTTACTAAAGTTTTCGTTAATTTCAAAATCAACTGAAGCAAAGGTATTATGTTTCGTCAGAAAAATGGTAACGAAAGAGTTCCGTCGACATTTGACTTGCAACAAATAATAGTGAAATCTACGTTAAATCACACTCTGCCATCTTAAGAAAAAAAAGAAGACGCTGGTTAATATAGTCTAAGATATACTAACTTTGTAAATAAGTGGGAATTGTCATGACTGGAACGCTTTTTACTTTAGGTCTGCTTGATCAGAACTGACCTGAAGCTAAACGACACCAGCAGAAATAAGAGCTATAATACCATCAATCAATCTATAACAGAAATAAGATCGATATGACGATGAAAGATTTACAAACGATTGTTTGTGATTATTTCGTGTCTATTGGTCTCTAAGATATACAAGACACCAATGAAAAGATATCTTTTGATATTAATGATATCAGCTTCTGAAGATTCTCACATTGTCTTTATATTCTAACATTAAAAGGCTTCGTTTTCGCCCCACGAGACCTAAGTAATTTTTGAGATTATTATTTGCTTGTGGAAGGCGGCAAGCTGACAGAAGCGTTAATGCGCCAGACAAAATGCTTAGCGGCACTGGCGTCGATGTAATCGATTTATCCCTTCTAAAATTGCTAGCCTTGTGCTAAAAGTCGAATGCTATTGTTATTATTATTGTTCAGTAGTTTTATTTTTATAACGTGCTTTCACTTCACTACCGAGCGCAGCTCTGTGCGCCTTGGGTATGTGCTGTGGTTTGCTGTGGTGCTCTTATGGTTACTGTATTGAAAGTGTTTTGCGTAGAATGTGTGCAGTACCCAGTAGTGCAATTTTCTGTATGTTATATATATTTGTAAGTCCTGGTGTTTTTGTTATGTATTTGTCTGAATATTTTTTTTATTATACCTAAGGCACCTACTATGATAGGAATTGTTTCTCTTTTTAGATTCCACATTCGAGTTATCTCTATTTCCAGGTCTATAGAGATAACTCGAAAATTATCTCTATATTATTATTATTATTATTATTATTATTATTATTATTATTATTATTATTATTATTATTATTATCATTGAGAGAGCAGTGCATGCCATCAAAGTGATACTGGAGTAAAATATACGAAACCCACTATACCCATCATGACTACCCGTCTGATAAGGGTACACCAGGTACATGCATCACAACAATATGTGTGTGACATGATGATCTCATATCAAGATTAGCAGCGCATGACCTTGCAGGTAGAGCCCAGTTAGAATTTTCTATAAGTCGAGTAGCCCATCCCGCTCAAAAGATCCCTGAATAAGGGTTGTTTGAGGATGTTGAACGAAGCACCCATGTTTCCAGTGGTGAATTATCCAAAGCCCAAATAATTTCTTTCAACACATGGCTATGATGCTTCCCCACTACTTCTACTCATGATCAGATATGCACATATCGTCAGCCAACAAGGGACACGCTTACGGTCAGACAACTGACAAGCAAATCTGTGGTATTGAGCAGAATATTTGCTGTAGCCATCTTTTATACCAAGACAAAACAATGTACATGATAACACTTCCAATCGATTAAGATCAGAAGCCATGAGAGCCACTGCCAGGTACTGCATCAGAGCATTTATTATTATTATTATTATTATTATTATTATTATTATTATTATTATTATTATTATTATTATTATTATTATTATTATTATTCCTATAAGGCGGCGAGCTGGCAGAAACGTTAGCACGCCGGGCGAAATGCTTAGCGGTATTTCGTCCTTCTTTACGTTCTGAGTTCAAATTCCGCCGAGATCGACTTTGTCTTTCATCCTCTCAGTTTCGATAAATTAAGTACCAGTTGCGTACTGGGGATCAATGTAATCGACTAGTCCCCTCCCCCAAAATTTCAGGCCTTGTGCCTATAGTAGAAAGGATTATTACTTGCTTGGTGAGCTGACAGAATCGTTAATGCGTCGGATAAAATGCTTAGTGGCATTTCTTCCGGCTTTACGTTCTGAGTTCAAATGTCATCGAGATCTACTTTGATTTTCGTCTTTTTGCGATATGTCCCTATATTTGTTTCTGATCCCATCATCTGCCGGGGCTTCCCACTTTATCATGTAAGTCATGCTGAGAGTTCACATCTCCGGTGTTACAGACATATGATTAGAATGTGGCAAGAAAGAATCGCAAGACGTATTCTTCAAGTCGAACCAACAGACAGTTGTTGTTGTTGGCACTCCGTTGTTTACGACGTCGAGGGTTCCAGTTGATCCGATCAACGGAACAGCTTGCTCGGGAAATTAACGTGCAAGTGGCTGAGCATTCCACAGACACGTGTACCCATAACGTAGTTCTCGGGGATATTCAGCGTGACACAGTGTGACAAGGCTGACCCTTTGAATTACAGGCACAACAGAAACAGGAAGTAAGAGTGAGAGAAAGTTGTGGTGAAAGAGTACAGCAGGGTTCGTCACCATCCCCTGCCGGAGCCTCGTGGAGCTTTAGGTGTTTTTGCTCAATAAACACTCACAACGCCCGGTCTAGGAATCGAAACCGCGATCCTATGACCGCGAGTCCGCTGCCCTAACCACTGGGCCATTGCGTCTTCACTAACAGACAGTAGACCTAGAGGAAAACCGAGAACGAGGTGGTGCTTGGTTAAAATCCATTGTTTCAGTTGGTTACCTTTGGAAATCCAACAGGAAAATCTAATGACGATTGCTTCTAAGACTCCATGAGAGGGGTCCCTGAGTAGGGTCGTCTTAACAGCATTATAGGCCCCAAGCAAATCAGTTCTCAGGATTCTATGGGATTTATTTGTTGACAGCAAACGACAACATACATAGATTGGAACTTGGCCCTTGGACAACTGCTCAGTGTATCCATACCTTAACACGGCACTGTTTCTGATGACTCTGTCCCAACGACCCTCCCAGGAATATTGAGCGGAAAAAACGGATAGATGCTTGCATTAGATTCGTCATGCAGTAACTGGATAATTATCATTTTGTTATAAATAAGACTGGATGAGTCAGATTGTTGCAAACTTAAAAATCTTCCAGATTATAAACGGCGATTCGTATGGTGGTAGTAAACTTAGCCTGGTGATAATAGTATATTTATAATTCTGCGGCGAGCTGGTAGAATCGTTTGCACACCGGACAAAATGCTTACTGGTATTTCGTCTGTTGTTATGTTCTGAGTTCAAATTCCACCGAGGTCGACTTTACCATTCATCCTTTCGGGGTCGATTAAATAAGTACCATATACGCACTGGGGTCGATGTAATCGACTTAATCCATTTCCCTGTCCTTGTTTGTTCCCTCTATGTTTAGCCCCCCTGCGGGCAATAAAGAAATAAATATAGATAATATTTTAAGGCGGCGAGTTGGCAGAAACGTTAGCATGCTGGGCGAAATGCTTAGCGGTATTTTGTTTATCTTTACGTTCTGAGTTCAAATTCCTCCGAGGTCGACTTTGCCTTCCATCCTTTCGGGGTCGATAAATTAAGTACCAGTTGCGTACTGGAGTCAATCTAATCGACTGGCTTTCTGTTCTGAGTTCAAATTCTGCCGTGGTCGACTTTGCCTGTCATCATTCGAGGAGCGATAAAATAAGTACTTGTTGAGTATTGCAGGGTACGATGTAATCAAATAGCCCCTCCCTCAAAATCTAAGGCTTTGTGCCTATAGTAGAAAAAAGAAATGTTCAACTCTCTCTCTCTCTCAATATATATATATATATATACATTCTATTTGTTATATATATATACATTACATTATATTTATTATATTTATATTATATATTATGTAATCAAATTATACCAAATATTTAAAATACGAAAATAGTTTAAAGGAAAAGAGGTTTTTCCGCGTTTTATTAAAAAAGTTTCAGTGTGTGTGTGTGTGTGTATGCGTGTTTGTTTGCGTGTGTGTGTGTGTATGTGTGCTCTGTTTATGTTTACAGTCTGAAAAGTCAGTACAATTTACGTCAATATTTTTTTTATGTTCTTTATCAGAGCTGGTTCAATATCTGTTATTATTGAATCAATATTTGAAAACGATGTTAATGGTTTTACTGTGGCTACAAAATGGCTCTTTAACAAAATTATGAAAAAGCTTTAAAATATTTCGTTATGGGCAACTGTACCAAGCAGTTAGCTATAGTAGATGTATTATATAGTTTTGTGTATTTGTAGGCTGACTATGAAGAAGTGATGTTAGAGATGTGAAATCTTGCATGCATTAATTTCAACCTTTTCTATTAAGAATTGCATTGCTTCTGTCCAGATAAACTAAGATCTGACTGTTCAAATAAGACTTCAGAAGTAACTGGTTGCGATATCTCTTTAAAAATCTGGTATCGTGGTTTTATCGAGTAACAGCATAAAAAGGATTTATTACCCAAGAACATTCATGCTGACATCATTAAGGGATGACGCACCAGCTTTATGAACAGTACAAAAGTGGTCAGCTAAATTTTGAAGGGTAAGGGGGGGGGTTCTTGAAGATGTTCCAATTTCTGGACATCCTGCAAGTGCCAACACCAAGGAAAACATTCATAAATAAAATAGCCAATGCTATTACTTTATCCTGTGAGAGATTAGAGAATATTCTGCTCAACGAATTTGAGATGACAAAGGTTTCTACACGCTGGGTGCCACGTTTTCTGACACCCGATTAAAAGCACACCAGGCTGATCACATCATGGGAAATTTTGACATTGTTTCCTGCAGTTTCCTTGAACGTTTTTAAACTTGGGATGTGTTTTGGGTTCATCGATTTGAGCCAGTGACAAAGAGACAACCTGTGCAGTGAAAACACCAATCCTCACCTGCTCCAAAGAAGACCAAAGTCGTTTCTTCTGCAGAGAATGTGGAGGTGACGGCCTCATTAGTTTGATATGCAAAAAGCATTGTTTTAAATGACGATCTTGACAAGGGTCATGTCATCAAAGAAGAATATAATGCCAACATGCTGAAGGAATTACGAAAGATCATCAAGACCAGTTGGCCATGAAAACTGACGAAAAGGATCTTGTTACATTATGACAATGCTCCAGTACATAAATCGTTGGTTTGAATGATTGTTGAACATGACTGTGGCTTTAAACTGGTTGATCACCCTCTCTATTCTCCTGATTTAGCCCCATCTGACTATCGTCTGTTTCCCAACATGAAAAAGCACTTGGGCTGATAAAACCAATGTCAGAATGATGATGATGTCATAAGTGCTGTTGATGACTTTTGGGAATGAAAGCTTCTTCACCAATGGATCAAAGTTCGACAAACACTGATGAAAGAAGTGTGTGATCCACGAGGAGGACTATGTTGAAAAACAAACCACATTTGGTCACATTCCAATTGTATCTTGATCAGCCTATGAGCTTTTCAGCCAACCTTCGTACATACTCACATACATACATACATACATACATACATATGTGTGTATATATATATATATATATATATATATAT
>NC_068985.1:113509443-113510591 GCF_001194135.2 Octopus bimaculoides
TTTTACACATGCCTTACTTAGGGTCCCGGTTGTGTTTTAGTCAAAAAAATGTTTACTTCTTGCATAGTTCGAGCCCACAGCAACATAATATCTCCTCCATTATTTAAGTATTACGTGTCAAAAGTGAAACAAAAACACTCATGTCAAATACTTTCACTTTAAAAATGAAACTTTTCCACTATTTCAGTATCAAAACTGAAACAATCACATTTCGATACTGTAATTTTGTGGGGATTAATTTACACTGCATACGAAAATACAGACATATCACGGTACGTTATTAAACACTCACAGATCTACGCATACATACCTGACGACTGACATGCGCGAAGTGTCAATACGAAATTTTATTTTCATTTCCTCTAAAACAATACACATTTACTGTTCCATTACCGAATAATAATTATCGCAGCAGTTGCAAGTTTGGCAGGTAAAATATAAAATTCTTTGTCTCTCTGTACAAGGGTTTCTATTTCCTTAATTTATACTGCATACAGAAGTACAGACATACTATATACGGTACGTTATTAAACACACACACACACACACACATACACACGCATACACATCTACACATACATATACATACCTGACGACTTAATTTTTTTATTAACCATGCAGGGTCGAAACACAGAGGGAACAACACAAGGACAGAAAAAACAAATAAGTGGAGGAAAAATATAATCGAACAAAAAGAATGGTAATGATAAATCAAAAGGTGGAATGAGGTCATCTCGAACCCCACACTCCAGTTAACGTCATTGAACGTTTTTAGAAAAAAAGAAATTTGACACGTGTTATTTTATTTTTGTCTCTTTCTCCTTGTGGTAAATATTTTTTCTAACTGTATTTGCTTGAAAAAAACATACTTTTCTTTATATTAAGCAATTCATTATAATTACTTTTACGATGTGCCTAAATAAAACCATCGTTATAGATCAGCATTTCTCAATCTTTTTCGCGATTTGGCGTCCCTTAGACATTGAAAACATTTATTTCGGCTCCCCTGTGTTGATGAAAAATTTAATTCAGCTTCCCATGTATCTGAGATAGCCCGGCCGGCCCATGACAAATCTTACAAAAAGGGGATCCGCAGAACTACCAGCTCATGAACTGCATCTGAAAGTTGGCACGCCAATCATGCTGCT
>NC_068985.1:113510691-113517101 GCF_001194135.2 Octopus bimaculoides
GTCGATTTGTTCGACTAAAGGCAGTGATCCAGCATGGCCGCAGCCAAATTGACTGAAACAAATAAGAGACTAAGAGAGTATACATACATATTTTAATGCAAAGCTGGCATATCATTTTCCTTTTCAATTACATATAGGTCGTTCAAACTGCGCGTTTTGGTAGATTATCACTTTGTTGGGCTATTGGTGATGGAGGAGGTGGAGAGGCAAGGGGATGTTATTCTCCCTGATTTTGTGGAACGTTGTCGTACCGTGAACACATGGGCCATACATTGGCACACTCAAAAACTTAGAAAATGTATTAAAAGGAAGTGACCGAACAAGAACCCGTAAACGATCCATACTGACTATGACAATGCGCGACTGCACACATCTTTGGCAACATATCAAGCAATTAACAATTCGGGCTGGTCAGTGATCATCCTTCAACTAAAGAGCCCGGATCTGGCGGTTCTCCAACTCCCAAAAGTTCAATAATTTATGCTGCGTAAATTAATTTTTTTTTTTTTTAATGTTAATACATAAAATACCATTTTTAAAGACTTACTAGTAAACGGGAACATGCTACTGATGAGGTAGCGAAAAGTAATGAAAAGTAAATGTGCGCAATTTGCTTCTAAAGTAAGCTAAAACTAACGGCTATCAAACGTCAAAAATCATAACATTGACAAAAGTCATCCAAAATAATCGTAATTCTATCTATTTGCAAGAAAACGAAATTACTTTCTTGCTAACCCAATATTATAGGCACAAGGCCTGAAATTTACAATACCAGTTAGTGGACCTTATGACTTCTGATCTTAAGTGATTGAAAGTATTATCATATACATGTTTTGATTTGGTGTAAAAGATGGGCTACAGCAAATATTCTTCTCGATACCACAGATTTGTTTATCAGCTGCTTGACCTTAACCAGCTGAGCATGTTCCTCAGTGGCTGATATGTGCATCTCTGATCAAGAGCGGGAGTAAAGGGGGGGGGCATCATATCCATGTGTTGAGAGGAATCCTTTAGGGTTTGAATAATTCACCCCTGAAAACATGGGTGTTTCGTTCATCGTCCATAAACAAATCTCATTCAGGGACCTTTTGCGTGAGACAATATGAGAAATATAGAGAAAATGGCAAAGTACTAGGACCTAGCCTTGAGTTATAGAGACTATGAAAAGTGCGGGTAAAATGTATCCCTGTAGTTATAGGTACATTAGAAACTATCCCTGAAGATTTGAACAGATGGTTAGCGGATATAAGCATGAAACCTAATTTAGCACAGCTCCAGAAAACTGTTATTAGGGACAGCTAGAATATTTAGGCGGGTTCTTGACATCTAAGGTTACTTGTTGTAGCCCGATGTGAGGAATTATTTTTTTCCAATAGTTTAATCTGTTGTGCGTATACGAAATAATAACAATAATAACAGTAATAGAAGTGAAATAGAATCAGTGCGTGTGCTTATTATTGGCTGAATGACCTTCCGAGATACAAGATTTGTTTCAACATACGAGTTCACATCAAGAATTTTGCTAAGCAAATATAAATTCGAAACATTTCTGTAAATAGACTTTTTTTAGTTCACACACAAACCGCGACAAAATGCTTTATTTTGCAATATAGTTCGTTGCGAGTTGAAAACTGTTTGACTCCCGCTGTGTGGAACGTAAGCAATTGTGCTTGCATAGAAATGAGTTTCGTTTTCACTAACGCTGTTTTTGATATGTGATATATTTGGGACCTCCATGAAAAGTCTTCAGAAACGGGAAAAAAAAATTGAATAAGAGAATGAAAGGAAGAACAAAAATAGAACCATCAAATACAAAACTAAATTCAAAATGGGTAGTAGTAATAATGATAATAACCCTTTCTACTATAGGCACAAGGCCTGAAATTTTGGTGGGAGAGGATAAGTCAATTACATCGACCCCAGTGTTCGACTAGTACTTAATTTATCAACTTCGAAGGGATGAAACGCAAAGCCGACCTCGGCAGAATTTGAACTTAAAATGTAGAGCCAGACGAAATACCGCTAAGTATTTTGTCCGGCATGCTAACAACTCTGCCAGCTCACCGCCTTATTAATAACTGCCTTTACAGCCACAAAAATGTTGATACGAGAGGTATAGAGAAAATAACGAAGTACCAGGACCTAGTTATTGAGTTACAGAGGTTCTGGAAAGTGCGGGTAAAGTGTATCCCTGTAGTTACAGGAACTAACCCTAAAGATTTAAACTGGTGGGTAGAGGAAATAGACCTAAAACCTAGTTTAGTGCAGGTCTAGAATACATAATTATTAGGGACAGCTAGAATATTTAAGAAGGTTCTTGGCGTCTTGGCATGTAAGGTTACTTGTTGTAGCCTGATGTTAGGATTTTTTTCCCTACAGTAATATGTTCTTTGTATATGAAATTATAATCTTTTCTTTATTAGCCGCAAGGTCTCGAAGAGCTGCACAAAAATAGAAAGAAACGTTAAGCAAGAGCCTTATTACGGCGTGCGGGTTGAGACAATCATTTTTCTAAGACGAGGAAATGCGTGGCTTTTTATCATGAAGAAAATGAAATTTGGTGGTTTGGTGTATATGGAGTAGCTTTGCTTTGTAAATGTGTCACGAAATATATTTTGTCGCAGCAATATTGGAATATTTTTGATACAATGTGGTATATTGTTTCATGAAATATGCCACACTGGCGATATTTGATCTCTGTGTTATAGAAATGGAATTAGATATCAATTTCAGTTTATCTCGTAGTTTTTGTTTGGTGAATGTTGCTGTTTCAGAATCATCATCACCGCCACCACCACCACCACCACCACTACTACTACTACTACTACTGGTGGTGGTGGTGGTGGTGGTGGTGGTTGTAATTAAGGCGGTGAGCTGGTAGAATCGTCACCGGAAAATGCTTTATGGTGTTTGTTCTATTTACGTTCTGAGTTCAAATACTGCTGAGGTCAACTTAACCTTTCATCCTTTTGGGGTCGATAAAATAAAGTACCAGTCAAGTAATTAGAACGCTCTCTCTCTCTCTCTCTCTCTCTCTCTCTCTCTCTCTCTCTCTCTCTCTCTCTCTCTCTCTCTCTCTCTTATGTCTCCTTTTAATAACTGAGAGTTTCACATGGATTCGCCATTGCTTTGGTGTCTTTCCAGATGTCCAAGCCAACAGTCAACCTGAGAATACCTTTTCACCCTCCCAGCAAACATGTCACACTTTAGCGTTTGAATCGCCTCTATGACTTCGGCCTCTGTGACGTTAAACTTCGCTCCGAGATGCACTTCATGCCCAACAGAAGATTTTATCGTAACTGGATTTAGGAAATCAGCAAAGTATTCTCTTGTTTCTGTTCGGATAAATGGTACTAAGTCGAAATTCTTTTAACTTTGGTGTTGGCTTTTGGCGAGGGTTTGTATTGTATTAACTCCTCTTATAATTCTTATAAAATAGTGAAGACTGTGATATCCTCTCAAGAAAGTCTTTCCAGTGCACTCAGCGTATCAGTAGAACCTCACTGAAGCAAGCGGAGAAGTTTAAGTAATTTGGGACCACATTCACGAGTGGTGAAATCAAGAGGCTGAATTGAATACTAGAATTGCAGGTGTTATTACAATAACGCTCCCTATTCAGCATTCGATCCAAAGAGGAAGATCCTCAGAGAGTTTGCTATCTTCATTTTGGTTTTCTTGCCTATACTCACTTATGGTCATGAATATTGGGTAATGACCGAAAGAGGACGATCGCGAATACAAGTGGTCGAAATGGGGTTCCTCATAGGGGTCACTGGTGTAACGTTTCTCGACAGGGTAAAGGCTTGGAAGTCAGGGAGTCTCTCAAAGTCGAGCCTGTATTTCTACACGTTGAGAGGTTACAGCTCCGATATTACGGACATGTGATCAAAATGTCTCAGGAAAGAAATGCAAGGCAGTGTCTTCAAGCCGAGCCAATCAGCAGGAACCTTAGGGGTAGACCAAGAACGAGTTGATTACATAATATCCATAGTCTCAGTTGCTCTCGCTTGAGAATCCAACTGGAAAGTGTAATGGCGGTTGGTTCTCATAGAACCCTGTGGAGGAAGTGCATGAGAAATTGGATGAATAGGTAGATGGTATAAAGTATGTACTTTATACCAGAGCACGCTATCAAATATGTTGAAATATAAATTTCATTTTATCTACGAATGCTATAGTATCATTTTCCAAAATGAATTAAGAATCCTCAAACAGTTATTAAGAAAGCTAGTTATCAGAAAAAAATATTGATTTTATAATTTGGTGCAAGGCCAGCAATTTTGAGAGAGTGGGCACGTTGGTTACATCGACCTCAGTGCTCACCTGGTACTTATTTTATCGACTCCGAAAGGATGAAAGGCAAAGTCAACTTCGGCAAAATTTGAATTCAGATCGTAAAGACGAGCGAAATGCCGCTAAGCATTTTACCCAGCGCTGTAACGATTCTGCCAGCTCACCACCTTCCGAAATACTTTCATATTGGTTTCAAAGTTTTGGTATAAGGCCAGCAATTTTGATGGAGGGGGTAAGTCGACTACCTCGACCCCAGTGCTCAACTGGCACTTGTTTTATCGACACCGAAAAGCAAAGTCAACCTCGGTGGCATTTGTACTCAGAACGTAAAGACGGACGAAATGCTGCCAAGCACTTTGTTGGGCGCGGTAACGGTCCTACTAGCTCACCGCCTTCCGAAATATTCTCATATTGATTTCATTTTATCAACGGAAACTTTAGTTTCATTTTCCAAAATAAGCTACTAAGAATCCTCAAATAGTTTTTTTAAGAAAGCTGCTTATCAGAAAAAATATTAAGCATAAATGTGGAAGCACATGTAGCTAAATTTAGTGAAAATCTACGGTTTCTTTTCTTCTTCTTCACTCTGATAGCTTATCCCGTGATTATCAACAGGATATACACTCTCTTCGGAGATACGTCTCATCTAAGTTATCAGTATTAAACATATAGTTTTTAATTACGTATGGTAAATAGAATTTTAATCACCAGATATAGCATATATACACAGCTAAGTCTGGAGCATTAAGTAATTCCAACAAAAATAAAAATGCAGCAAAATTAACAAAGATTCGTGGACATCTCTATCAGGGAAGCCATTAATACAGGTTGCTTTTGCATAGGTAAACTGCACTAAAACAGGAAGCTTGATTTTTCCTCACCGGAAACTAGGCTTTAATATATCAATAGTTATGGCTACTGATAGCTGTGTAAATATCGTAAACAAGTATGAAACATAAAAATGCAGGGGAAAGGGTTCTGAATGTGTGAGAGTGTGTGAGTGTGTGTGTGTGTGTGTGTATGTGTGTGTGTGCATGTGCGTGCGCCTGTGTTGGCGTATAAATGTGTGCTACGGTATGATAATGCATGAGCGAATGTATCTGTGTGTGTGTGAGTCTGTGTGTGTCCCTGTGTGTATGTGTGTGTGTGTGCGCGTGTATATGTCTGTTTGCGCACGACGATATAATATAATATATGAGCGAGTGTATTTGTGTATGTACCTGTGTATGTGTGCGTGTGTGTATGTGTATATGTGTTTGAGTACAAATGTATGCGGCTGTATGATAATGTATGAGCGAGTGTATCTGAATGTGTGCATAACTGCATGCGTGTGTGTGTGTGGCGGGGTATGTATGAATAAATGAAAGTGTGTATGCGATGTGCGCGTATCTAGTTGTCTAAGTTTATGCATAAATGTATATGTGTGTGAGCATGTATGTATGTGTGTGTGTGTATGTGTGTGTGTGTATGTGTGTGTGTGTATGTGTGTGTGTGCATGGTTAAGAGTGTGACCAAATTTGTGTATGAGTGATTAGTCTATGCATGAGTGTATATGTCTGTATGTATGTGTGCGAGTGAATGAGTGAGTGCGTAACAACGAATGTGTACAAGTGTATGTGTGTGCCTATTTGTGTCTGAGTCAATTTGTGATAGCGTGTGTGTGCATGTATGTTTGTGTATGTATGTATGTATGTATGTATGTATGTATGTATGTATGTATGTATGTATGTCGGTGTGTGGATTTGGTTGACAGGAACTGAGAGACGCCAAAGGCAGCGAGCTGGCAGAAACGTTAGCACACTGGGTGAAATGCTTAGCGGTATTTCATCTGGCGTTACGTTCTGAGTTCAAATTCCGCTAAGGTCGACTTGGTCTTTCATCCTTTCGGAGTCGATAAATTAAGTACCAGTTACGCACTGGGGCCGATGTAATCGACTTAATCCCTTTCTCTGTCCTTGTTTGTCCCCTCTATGTTTAGCCCCTTGAGGGCAATAAAGAAATAAGAAACTGAGAGACGCCTCTTGTGTATATATACATACCTGTGCGAGTGCGTGTGTGTGTGTGTGTGTGTTTATTTGTTCTCCCTGCACGGCTTGACAATCGGTGGATGGTTTGTT
>NC_068985.1:113518036-113521196 GCF_001194135.2 Octopus bimaculoides
CAACGGAACAGCCTGCTCGTGAAATTAACGTGCAAGTGGCTGAGCATTCCACAGACACGTGTACCCTTAACGTAGTTCTCGGGGATATTCAGCGTGACACAGTGTGACAAGGCTGACCCTTTGAATTACAGGCACAACAGAAACAGGAAGTAAGAGTGAGAGAAAGTTGTGGTGAAAGAGTACAGCAGGGTCCGCCACCATCCCCTGCCGGAGCCTCGTGGAGCTTTTAGGTGTTTTCGCTCAATAAACACTCACAACGCCCGGTCTGGGAATCGAAACCGCGATCCTATGACCGCGAGTCCGCTGCCTTAACCAATGGGCCATTGCGCTTCCACATATTTGCATTCATATAACTATGAATGGGAGGGTACATGACTTAGTGACTAGGGTGTTGCACTCACAATTACGAGATCGCGGTTTCAATTCTTGGACCGGGTGGTGCGTTGTGTTCTTGAGCAACACACTTTATCTTACATTGCTCTACGATCACTTCGACACCTGACTTGTGGGACACCGTGTACCTGTTCAGGCAACGTCGATCTGATGGAAGCAATGAACAAACGTACAGCACATACGTTTGATCGCTATAAGCAAATCATGCAGCAAGAAATATCAGAATCGTCTTTTTCGGACTACGCGTGCTGCCATCATTCTTCGTCTATGAATGGATTTTTGCAAAAAGTAGCTACATAATGTTCTTGTGTGTTCAAACCCTGAAATTATATATATTTTGCTACAACAAAAAATACAACTTTTACCGGAGGAAGTTCATAAAATGTTTTCATTGTTTTTTATTTTTGCAGAACGTTGAGGTTTTAAAAAATGCTCATAGTGTTTAGATATTGAGTAATAGCAGTTTCCAAGGACCTTGAATTATCTAGTCTTGAATATTATGTTTAAAGAAAGATGGAATGCACAATGTAACACCCTTGATTGTAGATTTACTAGATCACATGTGGAGGCGCAATGGCCCAGTGGTTAGGGCAGCGGACTCGTGGTCATAGGATCGCGGTTTCGATTCCCAGACCGGGCGTTGTGAGTGTTTATTGAACGAAAACACCTAAAAGCTCCACGAGGCTCCGGCAGGGGATGGTGGCGAACCCTGCTGTACTCTTCCACCACAACTTTCTCTCACTCTTACTTCCTGTTTCTGTTGTGCCTGTAATTCAAAGGGTCAGCCTTGTCACACTGTGTCACGCTGAATATCCCCGAGAACTACGTTAAGGGTACACGTGTCTGTGGAGTGCTCAGCTACTTGCACGTTAATTTCACGAGCAGGCTGTTCCGTTGACCGGATCAACTGGAACCCTCGTCGTCGTAAGCGACGGAGTGCCAAGACACACACTAGATCTTAACTGACGCGAAACTAAGCAAGAATGTCGTCTTAATTTTTCTAAATATTTATAAGTTATTCATAACAGGCACACGAAGTAATGAGAATCAAAATAAAGATGTGTACATTTATTTTTAACACGCAGCATTCACTGCGCGATTTTATCTGCGATACGCCTTTCGTGTTCTGGTGTACAGGAATGCTTTAAAAATAAATCTAAACAACTTTATATCTAAGTCACACATTGTTTTAATCTGATTAAATCACTTTATTTTATCATTACAAATGCTTTTACTTTCGTCATTAATTTGAAACACTTTTGCAATTTAAACTTTTTTTTTTTAAATTGATTTGTTTGAAAAAAATTTAATGTCGCTAAAGGATTCCAAAAAAATGCGTGTAAATGGAATAGAATAAAATTCCAACAGATAATTCATTGGAAGAACTTATATTATTTGTATCAAATTCTGATTTGTGAATGAAAAAGATTTTCATTTCTCGTTGTTGATACTCTGTCAAATTGAAAATAATGTTTTCTGCAGAAAAATTAGCTTTCTCCGGGGTTTGAACACACAACGAAGATTATGTAGCTGCCTGATATAAAAATAAAATTGATTCATAAATATATGCATGCTTCTATACATGTGTGAATGCACAAATGTGCAAATGCAATCATACATAATTTCTGCATGTGTAGAAACGTGTACAATGGCAGAAGAGAGAAAGTTGGGAAGTGAAAAGATACAAGTGATGAGCCTCTAGACATGACAAAAATACATTGTTCCTAAAGTCAGATTTTAATATCAGCTTTCAATATCATATTTAAATATGGCGACGTCGATGCGAAGGTTGCTCCGTTTCGTTAAATGTCATATTTCTCCACTATTGTTAGTGAAATCATCGTCTCCGCCCCACCACCAACAGCAAGTAGTTTCTAATGCTACTACAGCAACTAACTTTTGTAAAAAATTTTTTATGTATCTTGTGTGTGAAGAGGAAGAGCGTTGCTGGCGGCCCATGGGGGAAATCTATTATGAAAAGACTGAGAATTATAGTAAGAACTGCATGAATAATAATGAAGCATAATGAGTTGTGTATATTGCGAAAATGGGAGGAAGTGGATTTCCATGAAGTCACATGTCCGTAGAACGAAAGACGACATGTTTGAGGCAATTTTGCAGGAACTGAAACACAGCTAATGTCAGTGAGACGGGTACAGAGAGTCACTATGGTAACGACGGAACAAGACCAGAAGTAATAGCAGTATAATGATCTGTGGAAGCGTGAAAACTTTCATTGAATTACATTTTAGTCATGTAGATTATTTTCTCTTTACTTGAGGGCCAGTAATGCAATGTGTCTCATTCCAGATGTGGAGACGCATTGGCCCAGTGGTTAGAGCAGCGGATTCGTGGTCATAAGATCGCGGTTTCGATTCCCAGACCGGGCGTTGTGAGTGTTTATTGAACGAAAACACCTAAAGCTCCACGAGGCTCCGGCAGGGGGTGGTGGCCAACCCTGCTGTACTCTTTCACCACAACTTTCTTTCACTCTTACAGACTTACATGTATATACATACATGCATACATACATTCATGCATACATACATGCATGCATACGTACATGTACGCATACATATATATATACACACACATACATACATGCATACATACATAGATGCATGCTTGCATGCATACGTACAAACATGCATGCATACATAATACATGTAAACATCCATGTATACATCTATGGATGCATACATACATACATGCACGCATAGATAGATACATACATTCATACATACATACATATATACATACATACATA
>NC_068985.1:113521271-113523998 GCF_001194135.2 Octopus bimaculoides
TTCGTGGTCATAAGATCGCGGTTTCGATTCCCAGACCGGGCGTTGTGAGTGTTTATTGAACGAAAACACCTAAAGCTCCACGAGGCTCCGGCAGGGGGTGGTGGCCAACCCTGCTGTACTCTTTCACCACAACTTTCTTTCACTCTTACAGACTTACATGTATATACATACATGCATACATACATTCATGCATACATACATGCATGCATACGTACATGTACGCATACATATATATATACACACACATACATACATGCATACATACATAGATGCATGCTTGCATGCATACGTACAAACATGCATGCATACATAATACATGTAAACATCCATGTATACATCTATGGATGCATACATACATACATGCACGCATAGATAGATACATACATTCATACATACATACATATATACATACATACATATAACAAAAAAGGCTGCCACGTGACAGTTAATCTCTCTCTCAGTGGGTGAATAATTATTAAAATAATTGAGAAACTATTGGTACCGTATTAATACCCGTTATTCATTTAGTATCCCTCACGTAGTACAGACGGTTCAGTGAAGTCCCTAATGTAGCACAATCAATTCATTTAAGGTCTTTATGTAGCATACTGACTCCCATTACCGTAAAAGAAAAAAACACCTAGGTTCGGTTCTAGTATTATAAATGACAGCCTGAATACGTGATCAATATGTGTAAATATTTGTTCAAAACATGTTCGATTACTCTGTTATATCAGTGTAAGACAATCTGGTACGTGATTGTCTAGTCCTGATTCTCGAGTTCGATATTTTATCGACTTTACTAACCAATCGTTACGTTTTTGTTTCTTTTCTCTTTTTTGTCTTGTTTCGTTGTTTTGTTTTTGTTTATCAGTGACAGGAAGTACGAATCTAATACTATTTGTAGAGAGAGAATCGATGGTGTCGTCTGTGGTTGGATTTGTTATCGGAATAAGTTTCAGTTGACTTTGGTTGAAGAACACAGGAAGAAAAGGATGTTGAGGAAGAGGAGGATGGTGATGGCGGTGGTGATGATGATGATGATGATGATGATGATGATGATGATGATGAGGATGACGATGATGATGAGGAAGAGGAAGAGGAAGAGGAGGAAGAGGATGGCGATGAGAACAATGAGAAGGAGGGTGGTGATAAAGATGATGATGTTGATGACTGTGTTGATGATGATGGTGATGATGATGATGAGAAGGAGGAGGAGTAGTGTTATCATCATCATCATTATCATCATCATTATCATCATCATCATTATCATCATCATCATTATCATCATCATCAGCTTCATTGTCATCATCGTGACGATGAGACCCACAGCGAAGTACTATGCTTAGAAGTGTTCGTTAAATCCAGTCCAATACTATGTAAACATCTTTTAATAAGGAATTTGATGACGTTCCGAGATAATGGTTTCAAATTTTGGTACAAATCCAGCAAATTCGGGGCAAGCGATAAGCCGACTAAATCGACTCCAGTGCTCAACTGGTACCCGTAACATTATAATATCAACAATAATTCTTCTGAATCTACCATGTCTCTCCATATTTTAACAAAGTGTCATGTAAGACCAGATGCATTTCGGCCTTTTGGGGTGCCTGCTCCCAGCCAGGCGCATGATCAAAACGAGAATTCGTCGCCAGGATCAAATGAATGAAACATTCACTGCTGTTACGAATAGTCGTCCGGTATACGCAATTAAAAGAATTCTCACTGACCTCTGACTGGGCGAATTCTTTTCTCCTCGTTTTTTATTGCACTTTTAACACGGCACGTCCATAAAATATATTATCGCAGGACAATTACTGAATTTTGGAGGGGAAGGGATTGTCTTGAAGACAATCCAAGGTCTCGACGTCTTGCAAGTGCCGACACCAAAGAAAATAATGATCGTGTTCACTACATGGTGATGGATGACAGGTGATTGGCTATAAATCAAACAGCCAATGCTATTCGATTTATATATATCCTGTGAGAGAGTTGAGAATATTCTGCTCAATGAACTTGACATGACGAAGGCTTTTGATCGGTGAGTGTTACGTCTTCTGATACCTGATCAAAAGCGCACCAGGCTAAGCACATCATGGGAAAGTCTGACATTGTTAAAGGCGGGTCCAGTTGATTTCTTTCAACGTTTCCTGACTAGGAATGACTTTGGTTTCATCACTTTGAGTCAGAAACAAAGAGGCAATCCATACAGCAGAAACACGCCTCCTCACCTGCTCCAAAGAAGGCCAAGGTCGTTTCGCCCTTCCTATTTTCCTTTTGGATCCATCCGATTATCATTTGTTCCCCAGCATGAAACAACACTTGGCTGGGAACCAGTATCGCAGTGATGATGACATCATATCTGTTGTTGATGGCTTTTTTTAGCTACGGGATGAAACCTTCTTCACCAATGGGATCCAAGCACTGCAGCACCAATGGAAGAAGTATGTGAACCGCAATAAATTTCATTTGGTAACATTCCAAGAGAGTACCTTCATCAGCCTATGAACTTTTCAGCCTACACTCGTATGTCCCCTATCACCTGACAACTGGTATTACTTTCTTTATGTGCCTGTAACTTAGCGGTTCGGCAAAAATGGACCCATACAATAAATACCAGACTTTAAAATATGTACTGTGATCGATTCGTTCGATTAAAAACCTTTAAGGTTTTGCCGCAGCATGATCGTAATCCAGTGACTAAAACAAATTATATATATATATATA
>NC_068985.1:113524250-113525848 GCF_001194135.2 Octopus bimaculoides
TATCATATATATATAGAGGCAGGTGCCGCTGTGTGGTAAGAAGCTAGCTTCCCAATAACATGGTTCCAGGTTCAGTTCCACTGCCTGGCACCTTGGCAAGTGTCTTCTAATATAGCCTCGGACCGACCAAATCCTTGTGGGTGGATTTGTGTGTGTGTGTGTGTGTGTACATACATATATATATATATACATACATACATACATATATGAGTGTATACACGCACATATATTTATATAATTCATATACATATATATGCTTTCCATTGTGAAACACTGCTGTTCTCCTGTCGCATTAAAATAATATCCTTCCCGGTAGTGTTGTGCGGAGGTGATGGTGGAAGGAGCACACAAATAAATAAATATCACCCCCACACCACCATATTACCAGTACCACCATTACCACCTCTGCCAACCTTTCCACCACCACCACCACCACCACTATCTCCACCACCACCACCACTATCTCAACCCCTACCACCACTATCTCCACCACTACCACCACCACCGCCGCCACCGCTACTACCGTCATCACTCCCGCCACCATCACTACCTCTACCGCCACCACCATCATCACTCACCACTATCACCACCACCACCACCATCCCTATCAGCACCACCACCCCCAACCTCATTACCATCACCGCCAAATCTGGTTTATCTCGAGATCTAACTTGTCGGAACTGTGACTGGGCTCGATATATCAAAAATAGACTTCACAACTTGTTGAAGCATGCAACAGACGGGTTTGTCCTTCACGTTTCTCTTTGACTCCTCTGAGCGGAAAAAAAAGACTAACATAATCATAAATAATAATAATAATAATAATAATAATTAATTAGTCACGTGACTAAAGTGTCATTGAGTGCGAGCAAGCTGCTGCTTACAGATCAAATAGGTTCTGTTAGCGTTACATACAAACATATATACATATATACATAAATTCATACATACGCATACACACACATCATGTACAGAATATTTCTGTCGGGTAGCAGCAACTTTAAGCCAGCCACCCGAATCAAAGAGAGAAAAGAATATGGTATATGTGTGTACTTGTGTGTGTGTTTTTAGTTGTTCTCGGAACCGTTCGAGCTTAAAAAGAAGAAAAAGGAAGAAAGAAAAAGAAAAGAAACAAAACGCCCTTCGGCACTTATTGTGGTTGTTTTTCTTTTGTTTTGTTTACTTTCGGTGGGGTGAAGGTGGGGCGTTCCGAGTTTACATTCCACCAAGGTCAACTTTGCGTTTCATTCCTCCGAGGTCGATAAAATGAAACGCTAATATCTACTTCTGTGTGTTGGTGTTATCGATTAACCTCTTTCCTTCGAAACTGTTACCCTTTGGCCAAAATTAGAAGCAGTTCATGAATGATGTCATCTCTACATGTATATAGGAAATATGTATGCGGACGGACGTGTGTGTGTATGTGTGCATATATAAATAAATATATATATATATTTCTAGCATATAGGAGTCCACTTTTGCTGGTCATTCCTCTTATTTTTGTATGTAATATAATTTTAATCTTCGGATTTTTTTTTAATAAGCTAGACCACTGGTTTTAATTGATTAATATCAATGTCTACCCTTATTAATAAATT
>NC_068985.1:113526163-113534202 GCF_001194135.2 Octopus bimaculoides
TGTATGTATATATATATACGACGGGCTTCTTTCTGTTTCCGTCTACCAAATCCACTCACAAGGCTTTGGTCGGCCTGAAGCTATAGTAGAAGACGCTTGCCCAAGGTGACACGCAGTGGGAATGAGCCCGGAACCATGTGGTTGGTGAGCAAGCTACTTACCACACAGCCACTCCTGCGCCCATATTTTTCTTCTCTCCGTGTTTCTTTCTGTGTTCCTTTCAGTTGAAGAGCGTAGGCTCGAAACGTCAATTCCCGAGCGTTATACTAATACATCCATTTGTTGTTTACACCACCTGTCTTAGTCTGTTGTTTTCGTAAATTCTCCCACATATATAGGTATACTGTCGCGTAGTTTGTTGGGGAAAAAACACTCTCATTCGCAAATGTAGAATTCCGTCTTTTATTGTTTGTTGATCACGCTTTCATTTGAAAGAAAGATAGCACTTGTTTCGCGAAGTCCATTTTCCGCATATAACCATGCGTTTGATTCGCTGAATGTGTCTGTCGTATTCAATAATATTTTTCACACGATCGATGTACGCGGCTCCGAACGGTATTTCACACGCTTGCTCAACTGCAAAAACAATTCCCTCATCTGCTACTTGCAATCTCGACATTGTGTCAACATGAGGAATTTTAGAGCCAGAGATAAGTGATATATCAAAATCAAACGCCATTAACTAAATCGGCGTTTTGCGGTGGAAGATATATTTTAAAGGTCTAAGATCCGTATTGAGCTTGAATCTTTTGCCAAGCAGGAATTGTAACGGCCCATACGATGGCAAATGCTTCGCGTTCGATGTTTGACCTGTTAGATTCAGCAGGTGTGAATTTTCTTGGCACATATAGAACAACGTGACTATTTTGTGAAAGTATTGCCGCAACGCTGTTCATTGAGGCATCCGTAGGCAATTTAGGATCAAATGGCTTCAGCCCTGATTCTTTGCGTAGCTCGTCTTTAATATTCTCAAATTCAAGTTGGCACTTGTCTGTCCACTGAAAACGATCGGCAGTAGTTATTTTCTGCATACTAATTGTTTTCTCACTGAAATTTGAAATGAATTGCTCAGAGTATCCAGTTGAGTCCAAAAAAGATCGCAATTCCTTAGTGCAATCTATTTCAAAACGGGGGCACCAGTATTTTCTTAACGAAACACTAACGAAACACTTTGAAACTTGGGACACTGGTAGAATGTGTCATATAAAACATCTTTTACTCTTAGTCTTCTTAACAAAAAAAAGGAATTCGCAAGTTATTCCATGTTAAATTTGTCGTATTTCTGTAATTTCAACCAATCACTGGCGTCTATTCAGCACAATAGAGTTACTGCTGGGCGGTCATAAAAATGTTATTCCCTGTGACATATTTCATCCGGTTTAATCGTAATTTATACGCATATATTGTTTATATAATAAATTACGCTGTGCGTATCTGTGTGTGTAACAATTTTAGAGTTCGGATTCTAGAATTAGGGTTAGTTTTAGGGTTAGGGTTACGGTTACGGTTAACAGATTAGTTAGGGTTAGGGTTAGGGTTAGGGGATTAATACGATATATACCGTTACAGCGCTAAGTGTTTTCAACTGAATAGACGTCAGTGATTAGTAGAAATTATCGAAATAAGACAATTTTCTAAATGAAATAAATTCGAATACAAAAATTTTTTTCTGTTCTATAACACAAAATAGATAAGTATACGAAGTTTGAAAGTCTTTCGGTACCAATAACACTACATAAAACATAAATGAAAACTGGTGCCCCCGTTTTAAAATAGATCCCCTCAGTGTTTATTGGCTGATTTAATGCCATGATTCTGTGAGTTCTTTTGTGGGTTTAATTCTTTCTGCCGATATCACACGGCCTAAAAATGTGATACTTATAATCTTTTGAACACATTTTTCTTTACTGATACTGACTTGTTTCTTGCGTAATCTTCCGAGGATGGCATTTAAATGTTTATTCAGGTTCTCTTCCGGTTTAGCAAAAAACGATAATATCGTCTTGGTAGGTGATGAAATTTTTTAGTCTCTTATGCACTACATTCTCTATAGCATGCTGAAAAATTTCAGAACTATTTTTCATCCCCATCTGTAATCGCCTGACCAAGTATACCCCTCTTGTAGTATTGATGGCTCAGAGCTTCTGGCTATTTTCATCTCGCTCGATCTACCAATGTGCGTCGGTTAAGACAATCTTAGTGAAGAATCTTGCACCACTAAGCTTGCTGATCATGGTTTCTAAATGTGGCAAAGGATAAGCTTCCTTACATACTTTTTCATTGAGGTGAACTTTGTAGCCGGGACACATACGCAGTCGTCCATTTTTCTTTCTAACCTACATGACTGGAGAAGTATTGACTATGCCACGCGGAGTGCATTTTTTAATTACACCTTTGGCTTCCAATGCTTCTATTTCCTTTGCTACATCTTCCTCGAGAGTAATAGTTACGCTTCTGGTGGCACAGAATTTATCAGGGGCATTAGGTATTAATTTGGCAGAAATGACTCAACGCTGCAAATTGTTTCAGCATTGAGCAGATCACAACCTAGTAGACCATACCTGCGGTCACCTTTAATTATTTTAAAAGTATAGATGAGTTGCCGACATCCTCGTTTCGCTGTAAGGCAAGCATCCCCAATGCATTCCATGTGGTG
Organism: Octopus bimaculoides; assembly: GCF_001194135.2. Classification (NCBI taxonomy): domain Eukaryota; kingdom Metazoa; phylum Mollusca; class Cephalopoda; order Octopoda; family Octopodidae; genus Octopus; species Octopus bimaculoides. The sequence continues at coordinate 113,528,820 of NC_068985.1, forward strand.
CCCATCGTACGATTCATATGAAGAATGTTACCGTGTGATCGTTACGCCGATATCCTTTGTTGTTATGGATTAGATAATGCTGCAGGGAACATCTGTATCATGCATCATGTCTATCATATGCTCACTGATTGAGCCAAACTTAAACCAAGGGGTTTTCCGATACGAGACGATAAGAGTCATGATTCCATCCTGACAACTCAACCTATGATCATTCCTGGCGCTTTTGCAAACATTTGCATCATGTCAAGACGATACTGATTTGTTTCATCGATACGAAAGAAATTGTCCACGCAGTATTTGTTCTTTCTGTTCAAACTGTTAACCAGAAAGTTCTGAAGCGTTTGTGAGACACAGCGAGACGAAAACACCCCGACCAGTGGCAAAGTGGCGAATCGTGGTTTCATCACGACCATGCACCTTCGCACACCGCCTTCAATGCGGGACAGTTTTAGACCAAAAATGGCATGACTTCGCTTACCTACGCCCCTCCCTCCACTATTCATCTGATCTTGCCTTCTGCAACACTTTTTTGTTCCTTCGAATGGAAAAACTCCTTAAAGAGAAAAAAAAAGAAAGAAAAAAAACGGTGGAGGCGTTAAAAGGCATTATTTTGCAAGAATTCTAGAACTGCTTCGAACAGTGGAAAACGCGGCTAGTACGATGCATTGCTTCGAATGGAGAATACTTTGATGGCGGCAAAAGTGTAAACATGTAAAAGTTTATATATATACATGCACATGTATACTTGTAAACATGCATAACACATACATACATACAATGTACATGTGTGTATTCCTAGGATAGTATGTAGTTATATGTTATTAGATCAACATAAAATCACTATCATTTGTAAATTCGATACAAATTCAAGTGCAAAAATATATGATTTCGTCGATTTTTGGCACTGAAATTGAACCAAATATATGTTTAAAATGGTCGTTCACAAATGCCATGCAAATGAATAAACACTCAAAGAAATATAAATTCGTGCCAATTGTGATATTTTCTTTCCAGTGTGAAAGTTCACGAACGATCAACTAAACAGTGTATGATAAACAGTGTATTCTATAAGAACATAAGACATACTGGCACCAGAAATCTGAATAGTCCAAGACTTCGGGTTCACACTCTTTATAATTGAAGTCGACATTTCTCACCTCTTGTTCTTCCTTTAAATATTCCATGATTCCTTAAGACCTTTCAATCATGTTTATAAAGCATTCATTGCACTTAGCAACCCTGTACAAACGCACCGACGTACATAATTATATATCTACGTACATATATGTGTGTGTGTGTATGTATGTAAATATATATATGCACACACATACATTTATATATATATATATATACACACACACACATATATATACAAATACACACACACACATACATACATGCATATATATATATATATATATATATATATATATATAAATTTAATTACAGGATATGTTAACCTCGTGAAGGGATGGTTGTATCCAAGGAAATAATGGTTCAATACCTAGTATTGTTGGGGATTGAAAATCCATTAAAATAATAAGCATATATTAAGCGTATAGTTTATATCCAATTAAAAGAAGAAAAGACAATGAAGATAAAGTAGTTAATTATTTATTATTAACAAATTGCGTCTGCTGAAATGAATTGATAGGTCCACATATAACATCTCAAGGTACATCTTTTTTTTTTCTCTGATGAAATTATGCTCATGTCACATAAATTCAAATTTAATGTACAAATTTGTAATTAAATTATTGAATATTAATTGAAACGGCTGTAAGAAACGAAGATGACCAATTTGTTATTGAGGCACCTAGTCAGTCAGGTATTATCCCCACAGCTCGAAGTAAGGTGAATAAAAAGCAAATAAGTAACAAAGATGTCAAGGTATTAGTGCATTACGGCCGTTTCAGATTATTTCTATTGGTTTTAATTCTTAGTAGACGCAGTATACTAACTGCATTAGATGCTAAGGGGATAGATAAAAATTGTAGCTAAATTGCCATCTCATGATCCCCACTCCAAATTATAGTTGAAGTACTTTTTTTTTTTCTAAATTTATTCTGCTACAATAGTAGCAGCATGAAATCTTTCATTCTCTAGTTCTGATGAAATATTTACTAAAAATTATAGTGGAGTATCTTGTCTGTTGAAAACCTATATTTTACATCCGAAGATTGATGTAATACTTGCATTGTTCGATTAAATGGAGCCGCCTGAAAGGGCTGTAATGCATTAATACCTTGACATCCTTGTTACTTATTTGTCTTATGTATATACACACACACACACACACACACACACACACACACACACACACACACACACACACACACACACACACACACACACATATATATATATATATGCGTATTAAGCTAACTGTCGAACGAAAGCCTAGTAGGAAGAAAACCATCTTCTTGTAAAATTGAATAAGCATGTATTGGACAAAATGTATCGAATAATTCTTCGGTTTAATGCTAAATTGTTTGCTTTTCACAATTTGACATAAAAGTAATCATTAATGTGTGTGGGTGTGCATATTTAAGCGAAATTCTGCCTGTCCGAGACCCCTGTTTCTCAGTGTACATTTGCTCTACTTAGACATATGATACCTTTTTGGAATCAGGACAATCCCAGGATTGAAAATCTTCCCTTCATTTGGTTCTTGAACATCCAGCACTCATATATATATATATATATCAATTAAAATAGCCAGTAAGATCTATGGAGGTAGGGTCCGGAAGATTACGAAGATCCTGTGTTAATCTGGGTGGAGTGCTGATTATATATATGACGGGCTTCCACTGTTTTCGTCCATCAAATTCACTCACAAGATTTGATCTCCCCTAGGTTATCATAGAAGACGCTTGCCTGAGGTATGCCGCGCAGCAGGACTGAACCCGAAACTACGTGGTTTGAAAGCAAGCTTCTTAACTATACATCCATCCCTGCTCCGTCTATTCATGAGATGTACAAATGTTTGAGTGTATCAGTTACAGCCGACCTACTTACTAACAAACCAACAGAGAAATTTGTTAATATAAATCGACAAACGCAGCCATCTGGTTTGGTGAAAATAGAATGACATTTTAACAGCTGTTTTCGAAGTTAGTTGAGCATGTAATAACACCAAGTTTATTTTGTCTCTTGGCAAGAATCGCCGTCGTCTGTGGACGGTTCAGAAAAGGAGAAGAAACAAATGGAGGTGGTGGTGGTGGGGACAAAACAAAAGGGGATATTAGTACACGTGTTGCACCCCTGGTGGTCAACAATATAGAGGAGTAGGTGAGACAATCTATTCTTGACTAAGTCAAGTTTAGGCGGATTTGAAAGTCTGGAGTTTGCATCGAAGACTAAAGAGTATACACAACGAACTTCTTTTTAAGGCCAGGCGTAGCTGTGATTACGGGTTCAGTTCTACTGTGTTGCAGTTTATGCAAATGTCTTCTACTATAGACCAATGGCCAACCAAAACCTTATGAGTGGATTTCATAGACGGAAGTTAAAAGGATCTCACATTATATATATATATACATATGTATAATAATATTATTAGGGATAAAAATCCAAATTTACAGGTAAAAACTCAATGAAATTCAATTTATTAAAACTTAAAATTAAATTAAGTTTCACTGTATAAAATATAAATATATAGTTTTAGGGAAACGTACCAAGGTTCATGAACTCATCGACGAAAATCCAGTCACATATTGAAAAATTTTCTATATGTGACAGTGGATTTTCATCGATGAGTTCATGAACCTTGGTTCTTTTCCCTAAAACTATATATATATATACATATGTTGACTCCATTGCGTAATTGGTACTAATTTAATCGACCCGGAAAGAATGAGAAGCAAAGTTGACCTCGGCGGAATTCGAACTCAAAGCGTAAAGACGTGCGAAATGCCACTAAGCATTGTGTCCGACGACTCTGCCGGCTCACTACCCTTTTGGAACTAAACCATAACAACAATAATTAATTTGTTATATCTCCTTAATTTCTGAGTTCAAAACTTGCTAAGGTCAATTTTGGCTTTCATCCTTCCAGGGGTCGATAAATTCTCTAAACAGTCAAAGTGTAAAATCGATTTAATATAGTTATTTCCCTCCCACCAAAAAATTTGTGGCTTTGCACCATTTAAAAAAAAAAAATCAATATTTTTCTGAATTTCAATTTTTTAATATTTTTTTTAATTTCTTATAGCGAATGGAAATGTAATAAAAATCAATTCAGCAGGAACCACTCAGGTGAAAATATCCAATTAGTCTCCTGCGAAACATTTAGTTTTTGTTTGTCTCTTGATTAGAAAATAAAATTTAAATTCTATAAAAAAAAAAAAGAAATTATTTCGCTGAATTACTTTTGTCAAAGATAGATAGCTTGATGTGAAACGTAGACAATAAGGGGAATAGAATTGTGTGTGCATGTGTACGTGTGAGTGTGTATGTGTGTATATTTTACTTGGTGGTTCAGGATGAAGGGGCAGAGCCTATGAGCCTCGCAAGGCTTCAAAGGCTGGTTAGTTTGATGCCGTTAATGATCAGTTTAAACTGTTTCGCAAGTCAATACTTGCAGGAAAGACATGAGCGCAGAGAAGATTCCAGAGCGATGATGTTCTGGGGAAGAATACGAATGATAAGTCATAGTGATTAACGCAGGTGAATTGGAGAGTGGAGTGACGCACCAAGGATAAAATGAAGTGGGAAAACGAATTGGTCGGAAGTGCCTGAAAGCATTGGAAAGCCAAAGTTGGTTTCAATACCAATCGCACTTCTTTGAGAAAACGTTCCAGTGAACTAGTACCACATTGGTCAATACGTCTTTCTCTGTGATTTAAAGGATGTGATTCAAACGATTTGATTACTATTTCTAGCAGACCGGGTGACCACGTAGAGACTCCCTCGTTTACTTCAATATCTATTACTAGTTAATATGTTAATGTACTAATGAACGTTTTATTTACATTATTTACATTTGACGGATATTTGTCCTCATCTTATTTGTTGTTAACACAACGATTTGGCTGATATAACCTCCAGCCTTCATTAGGCGTCTTAGGGAAATGTCAAACCTGGGTTCTCAATCCTAAGGTATTTTTCGATGTTATCAACATTATTATTATTATTATTATTATTATGATTATTATTATTATTATTATTATTATTATTATTATTATTATTCAGGTCACTAATATAGAACTAATGAACGTTTGTCATTGATTTTTTTTACCAAATTGTTGTAAGTTTTTTACCGAAAGTGTTGTAAGTTCAATAAGTTTGTCTGTTTCCTCGGATAAACTCAATGTTATTTACCTGTATGTATATATATATATATATGGGAGAATATACAAAAAATAACAACAGACGAGGACAG
>NC_068985.1:113534950-113536435 GCF_001194135.2 Octopus bimaculoides
ATATATATATATATATATCTGTGTGTGTGTGTGTGTGTGTGTGTACGCATGTATGTATGCATACTCTTATCATTGTACCACTTTATCGACTGAAATATCGAATGTTGTTATACACCGCTGGTTACAATGCTCTTCCAATTCTTTCTTGATTGCACCATTCTTTTCCATCTTGACCCAAATTGTTTCAGTAAATCATCTTCCCGTAATCGTGGAGGCTTTCTGGGTGGCTCTTTCCGACCTCTTGGATTGCCACCCTGTAACTGCATGGGTCCACCTGTTCTCGATGAACCTTGCTACATATTCGGTTAAGCGGAACTTCTGCTTTCGGTATCCAGCGATTGCGTCGTTCACTCCGCTCCGCTCTCCAACTACTTCATTTCGGTTATACTCTAGTGATGATATTCCTAACAAGGGTCTTATAAGCCCTTATATAGATATAGGTGCATGGCTTAGTGGTTAAGGTATTGTACTCACGGTTGCGAGATCTTGGGTTCGAATCCCAGACCGGGCGCTGCGTTGTGTTCCTGAGCAAAGCACTTCATTTCACGTTGCTTCGCGATCATTTCGACATCTGACATGTAGCACCCGTCGCACCTGTAAGGTCGATCTGTTGTAGGGAGTGAGCTTATGCCTACACAAACATTTGATCACTATTAACAAATCATCTGTGTGGTTGTTCGTAAAAAATAACGTAGACAAAATGAGAAACAGAACATAAACAGAGCACAGAAAACACACAGGCCACATAGAGAACATTTCCTTCATCAGCTGCCACCATTCTAAAACTAAGCGTTTCGAAGTGTTAGGGCATGATGCATTGTTAGAATGGCTCTTCCCGCGGAAACAAATTAAATTTGTAATGTGGAGGAATGTAGTGGCGAACAGAAAACAAGACAGGAAAACTAAGCAGTGAAAATAAACAAGAAGGGCTGGTAGGGCCAGACGGGAAAAAATATATATGTATACTGAACGCTATGATGTGACGAACTGGAATGAAGAGAGAAGAAAGTTCGAGCGAGCTTGGCAATGGCCAAGATAGGAAAGGAAGAAGTAGCCAGACACACGTGACTAGCGAGGGGTAAGGAGAAAGAGTGAAGAGTGGTAGAGGGAGAGAAAAAGTGGAGGAAGTAGAATATATGTGAGCAACGAGAGACAGGGAGGAAAAGAGAGAGAGAGATATAGTAGTGATGGGGAGAGGCGAAGAACAACAAAAGGAAGAACGAGAGGGGGAGAAAGATACAAAGGTAGATAGAGTCGCGTCAGAAATATAAAGTTAAAACTTACTTGCAACGATGACGCGTGCGTTCGATCATGTAATAGTACAAATAATATGAGTATATGCATATGTACGTATATGTATGTACATACCTACATCTACATGTATATATAGATGCATATCTGGGTACAGGACGTCACAAAAAAACGTAGACAAAATGAGAAACAGAACATAAACAGAGCATATATATATATATATATATATATATA
>NC_068985.1:113536527-113539233 GCF_001194135.2 Octopus bimaculoides
ATCCGTACATATATACTATGGGTTTCTCTCAGTTTCTATATCTACCAAATCCTCTCAAGGTATTGGTCAGTTCGAGGCTATAGGAGAAGACATTTGCTCAAGATAATGCGCAATGGGGTTGAACCCGAAACCATGTGGTTAGAAAGCAAGCTTCTTAACAACACAGCCACATTTGCGCCATTTTCCTTTACTTCTCTTTCTCTCTCTCTCTCTCTCTCTCTCTCTCTCTCTCTCTCTCTCTATTTATCTATCTCTCTCTCCCTCTCTCTCTCTCTCTCTCTCTTTCTTTCTTTCATTTTGGTCCGCCATTTTCGGGTGTTAAAAATCCAGCTTGGAGGTAACGACCTCTTCCATTAATTCTGAATATTCCCAAGGTCAATAGATTACGAACCAATCACGTCAATCTACTCCGCCTCTCGTTATCAAAAGACGTGTCTTTGCCAAATCAAACAAAAAGAAATCAATATTCATGTAAATCGCATGTCTGCGTGTGAGCATATATGTACGTCCATATGTAAGTGTGTGTGCGTGTGTGTGCGTGTGTGTGTGTATGCGTGAGTGTATGTGGATGATATATATATATATATATATATATATATATATATATATATATATATATACATATATGTATGTTTAATTGCATGATATATATTCATTATATATATATGTATATATATATATATATATATGTATATGTATGAATATATCATATACATTTGCATGTATGTATATATATATATATATATATATATATATATACAAAGATGTGTGTATTAATGTATGAGTATATATACTCAACGGTGGTGCTCCAGCATTACCGCAACCACATGGCTAAAACGTTTAAAAAAATAAAAGAATCAGTATATGATACATTACACACACACACACACACACCAAAACCAGCAGCAGCACTACCACCACCACCACCACACCACACCACACAAACAAACGTTCAAATATCGAACAGCTTCGCATACATACACACATACATACATACATACATACATACATACATACATGCCTACCATATACACCATACATACGTACATCCGCTGTATGTCTGCATATATATTGCGTATATCCCAATGTACGTACGTACTCAGACCCGTAGACATACAACGTGTTTAACATATTTTTTAATAAATGGTATTTTTTTTTCTTTTTCTTTTTCTCCTACTTTTTTTCTTTCTCTCTTTCTTTCTTTCTTTTACTTGCTGAACTATATTAAACCAATTCCATAGAATTCCTAGTTTTTCGTAGTTTTCTCGCAGAAAGTAATTAATACGATCTGACATACCTGACATATTTTTTCCTATTTTTGCACGGAGATCCAGTGGATGGCAACATAATTGTTTAAACTACACCTCCTCCACCCCTCCCACCTCTCTCTCTACCTATCTATCTATCTCACACACACACACGCCTTCCACCTCTCTCTCTCTCTCTCTCTCACGCACACACCTCCCTATCTCTCATTCGGACACACACATACACACACACACGCAATCCTCTCTCCTTCACACTAGTCTCTCTCTCACTCGGACACACACATAAAACACACACACGCACACTTGCACGCACACTCACCCAAACACACACACGTATACACACACAAACACAACAGACGCACATATTTACATACACATACACACACAAGTTCATATACAGACTCACACACACAGACTCATTCACACCAACTCACACACACGAACTCACACACATACACACACACAAGGACATATACATACATACATACATACACACACGCACACACACATGAATTCACACACCAAACACACACAAACACATACATACACACGCATAGAATCACACACGCACACAAACACACTCTCACATACATACACACACACGTAGTCTCACACAAACACACATACACACTCATACACACACACGCACACACACACTCTCTCTCTCTCTCTCTCTCTCTCACACACACACACTCACATACTCACACACAAATTCACGTTCACAAACACAAACACATACAGATCAGCTGACTAGAATTTTAATAAACTAACGCTTCATTATCTTCACATCGCCTTTAACGATTTCATCAATTAGCATTTTATTATTGTTGCTTATTTTTTTATATCTATTTTTCGTTTTGCTTTTAAACATTCGCGATTTATCTTGTAGTTTGTTTCCAATTTTGTTTGTCTGTTATCTAACTATCACAATCATCGTCATCCTAGCTATCATCATCATCATCATCATCATCATCTTCAACATCAATAGCAGCTACGCCTCACGAACGATTATCTTTGTTAACAACACTAACCTTGATGTATTCATCCGAAATTCGATAATAAGATACTTGTAGCTTTAGTAAATGTGTTACAGTAACAAAGAACAGTACAAGTTGAAAATGTTATATATATATAAACAATATTTGAGTATATGCATATATATGTACATATCTGGGTACATGACGTTGCAAAAGAACTTGGACAAAATGATAAACAAGGTACAACAAACAAGCAGGCCACATAGAGAACATATCCTTCCTCAGCTGCCACCATTAAAACACCGGCGTTTCGAAGAGTTAGGGCAGGTCACATCGTTAAAATGGCTCTTCCCACGAACACAAATTAATTTTTTTTCGTGGAGGATAGTGGCGGACGGAAAACAAGACAGGAAAACGAACCGGTGAAATAAACAAACAAAAAAGCTGTACAGCCAGACGTG
>NC_068985.1:113539407-113540262 GCF_001194135.2 Octopus bimaculoides
ATATATATATATATACATATATATATATATATAACTAAATAAATAAATATATGTATGGCTGCAGGGTCTAAATGTAAGCACCAATCGGCTTCGTTATCAGCTTTCTGTCACATACCTGACATGCATAGAGATGTCTTTACATTATGATGTAATGCACATATATTTGAAAGGGTGCTCTGCTCCTGAAACATATTCTGTTGCGCTACACCTGTACAGTGAATGTCCATCGCTGTTTTAAGAGAGATTTAAATGCTACGGCCGAGATGGTGAATCACAATGACCGTTTCGTGTGTGTACAGTATGTGACAAACCATGCCTTTCTTTTGCTGGGCTCAAATCTTATTTGCGAACCCATGGAAAAAGAACCTCCGCCAACCATTCTGCCTATATGTCTGTGTACACCTTTCAATGCAAAGGTGCAGGAGTGGGTGTGTGGTAAGTAGCTTGCTTACCAACCACATGGTTCCGGATTCAGTCCCACTGCCTGGTACCTTGGGGAAGTGTCTTCTACTATAGCCTCGGGCCAACCAAAGCCTTATAAGTGGATTTGATAGACGGAAACTGAAAGAAGCCCGTCGTATATATATATATATATATATATAAATGTGTGTGTGTGTGTGTGTGTGTGTGTGTGTTTGTTTGTGTGTCTGTGTTTGTCCCTCCACCATCGCTTGACAACCGATGGTGGTGTGCTTACGTCCCGTAACTTAGCGGTTTAGCAAAAAAATCGATAGAATAAGTACTAGGTTTACAACGAATAAGTCCTGGGGTCGATTTGTTCGATTAAAGGCGGTGCTCCAGCATGGCTGCAGTCAAATGACCGAAACAAATAAAAGAATAGAAGAAATTATATAT
>NC_068985.1:113541866-113542488 GCF_001194135.2 Octopus bimaculoides
TATATATAGTTTTAGGGATTGAGTTTTTACCTGTAATTTTGGATTTTGTCCCTAATATTATTATTATATATATACATATATATATGTATATATATATATATATATATGTATATATATATATATATATACACTTACACACACACACACATATATACAGCGAGAGAGAGAGAGTGAGTAAGAGAGAGAGAAAGTAAGAGAGAGAGAGAGTAAGAGAGAGAGAGAGAGTCTGTGAGACACGGGAAAAGTATCCTCTGGGTAGGCAAGTTATACAGCACTTACCCAGACTATCGATATTAATTATTAAACATTTAAAAAGAAGTAAATGTTTTCCAATTCATTACAAAAATGTTAATTAAATGCTCAAAATTCGATATGTAATTCAGAGAATTCATAATTTAAGAGCAGTGTGTGCGTAACGTGTGCATTGTTGGCCTCCAGCGATTGAGCTAAATTTTAGAGACACAGCATTAGTTTTTCTGAGTGTATAAATTAGTAATAATGATGCTTATGCATATGTAAACACGTACATACATACATACATACATACATACATACATACATACATACATACATACATAAATACATGCATGCATGCAGACATTATATACATACATGCATGCAT
>NC_068985.1:113542498-113543304 GCF_001194135.2 Octopus bimaculoides
GCTTGTTTGTTGACATGCATACGATGGTGCAATGTTTACTAGTTTCTTGTGCATACTATAGCCGTCTGTATGTATACACACACACAAGCACACGCACACCACACACAGACACACACACACACACACACAAGCACACGCACCCACCCACCCACACACACACACACACACACATGTATATGCGCATGGATGTATGAGCGTATGTGCGTGTGTGTGTGATTGAGTGTGTGTGCACATGTGTATGTGCGTAAGAAATTTACCTGTCAACATATTTTTATCTCATTGTGATAAAGTTTTCGTTAAGAATTTACTTTATCGATGTCTATTGCGTACCTATGCTATTATTCACAATACAGGCTATCTATAATACATACATACACGCGCACGTACGCACAGACACACACACACACGCACGCACACACACACACACATAATGGATCTGTTCAGTTTGGTGCACAGATTTTTTGATTATTTTTTTTTAACCAAACAGTTTGAAATTTCGTATACTGGTAGAATGTCTCACGCAGAACACGGTTTGCTTTCAACATTTTTAACAAAATTTGGTACGACGTGTATTCAGTTGAAGAAAGCTACTGCTGTTTGCGATAGTAATCGATGAGGAACAACTTCCGGGTCCTCTCTACTAAATGTTACCACTCTCTCCTATTCGTATGTCGAGTGAAGACGATGCCACTTTTATCCTTTCTTCCTTTCTAGTCAGCACCGTGCACTCCTTAGCCTTTCCCTCCCTTCTACACTATCAACTAGCAACCAGCGAGCGAACTTGTCACTGTTACTGCAATTACCAT
>NC_068985.1:113543667-113544829 GCF_001194135.2 Octopus bimaculoides
CCCTAACCCTAACCCTAACCCTAACCCTAACTTTAGGGTTAGGGTTAAAGCAAATTTAAAATGAAAAAAGCAAATAAAACGAAGGTATGGAGATTAAATACGCTTTACACCGCTTAATCAGCCAAAGGAGTAAATATAAACAACTGAATACTTGTCAGTGATTGGTTGAAATTATCGAAATAAGACAATTTTTTACATGAAATAAATTCGAATACAAAAATATTTTTCTCTTCTATAACACAAAATAGATAAGTATACGAAGTTTGAAAGTCTTTCCGTACCAAAAACACTACGTAAAACATTAATGAAAAATGTGGCCCCCGTTTTAAAATAGATCCTATAAGCCGCTATTTGTTTTGTTTTACCTTCATGTTTTGATAATGTTATTCTTAATCTAATAAAGACTTTTATATTGACTGCGGCCATGCTGGGGCAACACCTTGAGGAATTTTTAGTCGATCTAATCGACCCTAGTACTTATTATTTATCTTTAAAGCCTGGTCTTTATTCTATCGTTCACTTTTGCTGAACCGCTAAGATACGTGGACGTAAACACACAAACACCGGTTGTCTCACGGTGGTAGGAGACAAACACTGACACACACGCGAACGCGCAAAGACACACATATATATATATACCAAATCTATTCACAAGGCTTTGGTTGGCCCGGTGCTATAGTAGAAGACACATGCCCAAGGTGGCACGCAGTAAGGTTGAACCGGGAACCATATGGTTGGGATACAAACTCCTTACTACATAACCACAACTGATTCTATATATGTATACACACACACACACGTGCACACATACAATGTATGAGTGATTCAACGGCTACAATGATTTTTACCACGATATAATCTCTTTAGTTCCAACACACGATCTCAGAGCAAATCACTTGCCAAAAATATGACTCAGAAATGCGTGTGCGTGTGTGTGTGTGTGTGTGTGTGTGTGTGTGTGTGTGTTGCATTAAATCTGGCTGTTAATACAGAACGTATATATGAATAGCCACAAACTCGCTTTTGGTTCTTTTATATATGTCCGCAGTGTATACAGTCACACTTAGTTCAAAATCTTTGTATCTTGTATTCAATTGCCGGATAAACCGCAAAAATAACAAAGGAAAAAAACGTAATGTAATTACATGTGTATGTATAGAAT
>NC_068985.1:113546025-113554125 GCF_001194135.2 Octopus bimaculoides
ATTATTATTATTATTATTATTATTATTATTATTATTCAGTAGTTTTATTTTTATAACGCGCTTTCACTGCACTACCGAGCACAGCTCTGTGTACCTTGGGTATGTGCTGTGGTTTGCTGTGATGCTCTTATGGTTACTGTATTGGAAGTGTTTTACGTAGGATGTGTGCAATGCCCATTATTGCAATTTTCTGTATGTTATATATATTTGTAAGTCCTGGTGTTTTCGTTATGTATTTCTCTGAATATTTTTTTACCATACCTAAGGCGCCTACTATGATAGGAATTGTTTCTATTTTTTGACTCCACATTCGAGTTACCACTATTTCCAGGTCTTTGTATTTTGAAAGTTTCTCCATTTCTTTTAGGGAAACGTTGTCATCTGTTGGTATTGATACATCAATTAGGAAGCATTTTTTTTCTTTATGATCTCTGACAAGTATATCTGGCCTATTGGCCTTAATTTCTCTGTCTGTATGTATTGGCATATCCCAGAGTATGGTTGCTTTCTCGTTTTCTGTGACCTTTTCTGGCGTGTGTTTATACCATCTTTTTTCTGTTGTTATTCCATAGTGTTGGCATAGCTTCCAGTGTATATAGATCCCAGCTCTGTCGTGTCTGTGAATATATTCCTTCTTAGCCAGGACTGGGCAGTCAGAGATAATATGATTATTATTATTATTATTATTATTATTATTATTATCATTATTATTAAAGCTCAAGTTGGCAGAATCGTTAGCGCACTGGACGAAATGCTTAGCGGTGTTTCGTCCGTCACTACGTTCTGAGTTCAAATTCCGCCGAGGTCGACTTTGCCTTTCATCCTTCCGGGATCGATTAAATAAGTACCAGTTACGCTCTGGGGTTGATGCAATCGACTGTCCCCTTCACTCCAAATTTTCAGGCTTTGTGCCCCTAGTAGAAAGGATTATTATTAAAGGTGGCGAGCTGGCAGAATCGTTAGCACGTCGGGTGAAATGCTTAGCGGTATTTCGTCTGTCGGTACATTCTGAGTTCGAATTCCGTCGAGGTCGACTTTGTCATTCATCCTTTCGGGGTCGATAAATTAACTAGGATTATTATTGTTGTTGTTGTTTACTAGGATTATTATTAATATTGTTGTTGTTGTTCTTAAGGTGATGAGCTGCAAGAATCACTCACAAAAAGCATGGCGATATTTCGTCCGTCTTTACAATCTAAGTTCAAATTCGGGGTCGATAAAATAAGTACCAGTTATGCACTGGAGTCGATGTAATAGACTTACCCCTTCTCACAAAATTTCAAACCTTGTGCCTAAAATAAAAAGACCTTTTATCATTTTGCGTTGAGGATAAGAGGTAACTTTAGAAATCATATTATTGTTGGCACTCCGTCGCTTACGACGTCGAGGGTTCAAGTTGATCCGATCAACGGAACTGCCTGCTCGTGAAATTAACGTGCAAGTGGCTGAGCACTCCACAGACACGTGTACCCTTAACGTAGTTCTCGGGGATATTCAGCGTGACACAGTGTGACAAGGCTGGCCCTTTGAATTACAGGCACAACAGAAACAGGAAGTAAGAGTGAGAGAAAGTTGTGGTGGAAGAGTACAGCAGGGTTCGCCACCATCCCCTGCCGGAGCCTCGTTGAGCTTTTAGGTCTTTTCGCTCAATAAACACTCACAACGCCCGGTCTGGGAATCGAAACCGCGATCCTATGACCGCGAGTCCGCTGCCCTAACCACTGGGCCATTGCGCCTCCACAGAAATCATAAATAGCATGAGAAATGTGTGTTTGGTTCTGGCTATTGAAATATTAACCGCTGGTTTGATGTAGCTCTTGTCTTTCTCAGACACATTGGTGCCGAATTCTTTTCATGATAAACCAATGTCAATAGAAATTATTCGTTTCGTTTGTCCATGGAAACAATCGGATGTTTCGCAGCAGGAACCGAACTCTTGAATCAGATATTGTATCTTTTAATCTAGAACAGTTTAACAGAATCCAGATTACTTCGAATGCAGCAAACAGGCTCCCTAACTAATGGAAAATGGTCCGTTTCCTGGAGATGAAGAAATGTGGGATTTCGAAGTTGTTAAGTTGTTTCGTTCTACACGTCTTCCGATAATTTCAAGCCCAAATTGTTATCTTTTCGTTTCCTGTCAAACAAATGTAATGGCTACTTGAAATATGGCAAGAAAAATACCGACAACTAATGACAGGGGCTTCTTTGACGTCTCATGAGAGTGTGTCTGTTGGAGAGACGGAGAGAGTGTATGAGTGTGTGTGTGTGTGTGAGTGAGAGAGAAAAAGAAGAGAGAGAGGGGGCGGGTAAAAAGAAACAGAAATTGTATGAAGCAGAGAGGGAGAGGAAGAATGGTTCTCTGTGTGTGCGTGTGTGTGTGTGAATGTGTGTGTGCAAGACAGAGAGGCAGGGTAATTGTGTGTGTGTGTGTGTGTGTGAGAGAGGGAGAGAGAGAGAGAGAAAAGGAGTGAGTGGGAGAGAGAAAGAGAAGAGAAGGAGAGAGAAAGAGAAGAGAGGGAGAGAGAGAGAGTCGGAAAGTGAGAGAAAATGTGTGACAGAAAATGTGTGGAGAATTGAGAAAGAGAGAGAGAGTGTGTGTGTATCCAAGAGAGAGAGAAGGGGAAGGGAGAGATTGTGCGTATGAGAGAGACGGTGTGTCAGAGAGTGTACGAGAGAAAGAGAGAGAGAGAAGAGAGGGAGACAGAGAGAGAGAGGAAAAGAGAGACATATATAAAAATATTGTGTAAGAGAGATTGTATATCAGAATGCGCGCGCATGCGTATGTGCGTGTGTGCGCGTGTGCGTGCGTGCGCGTTTGAGCGTTTATTAATGTGTGTCTATTTGTGAGTAGTGTGCGTGTATATATGTGAATGATTATGAGTTTATGATAGTGTGCTAATATGTAAATGTGTGTGAGATGTAGTTTGACATGGTATGTGTTTGTGTGAGCATATGTATATGTGTGTGTACTGCATTATGTCTGTGTTTGTGCAGTGTTATGTGTACATGTGTTCGTGTATGTAAATGCAAACACACACACATATATACATACATACATACACACACACGCACGCGCGCACACACACACACACACATACACACACACACACACACACACACACACACACACACACACACACACACACACACACACACACACACACACACACACACACACACACACACACACATATATATGGTAAGAACCTTGCTTCCCAGTTACATGGTTCCGAGTTCAGTCCCATTGCGTGACAAATGTTTTCTAGTATACTTTAGGCAAGTGTTTTCTACTATAGCCTCGGGCCGACCGAAATTTTGCAAGTGGATTTAATGGACAGAAACTGAAAGAAGCCCGTCGTCAGTGTAAGTGTGTGTGTGTGTGTATGTGTGTGTGTGTGCACGTGCCTTTGTGTTTGTGTTTGTCCCCCACCACTGCTTGACAACCGGTGTTATTGAGTTTACATCCCGGGAACCTATCCGTTCGGCAAAAGACGCCCGATAAAATAAGTACCGAGGCTGATTCATTAGACTAAAACTTCTTCAAAGCGGTGCTCCAGCAGAGCCGCAGTCTAATGACTGAAACAAGGAAAAGATATATGGTATGGCCCGAGAAGGAAAAACAACAACAACGTTATTAAGTTGGTGTTTGAAACATAAATTAACATGAAATTTTGAGAGATTTTAATTTAGATTCCTTTAACCCATTTGCTTCCATATTTCTGTTGAAATAAACTTTTTTATTTTAACTACTTTCGAAAATAATGAAGAATTTAGTAAAATAACTTTGTCATTACTAAGCTGCTGTTCAATGCAGTAAGCTAGCGGAATCGTTAGTGCACCGGGCAAAATTGCTGCGCGGCATTTCTTTCGGCTCTTTATGTTCTGAGTTCAAATACCTCCGAAGTCGGATCTATTTCAAAACAGGGGCATCAGTTTTCATTTATGTTTTATGTAGTGTTTTTGGTACCGAAAGACTTTCAAACTTCGTATACTTATCTATTTTGTGTTATAGAACAGAAAAAAAATTTTTGCATTCGAATTTATTTCATGTAAAAAATTGTCTTACTTCGATAATTTCTACTAATCACTGACGTATATCGTATTAATCCCCTAACCCTAACTAGACTGTTAACCCTAACCCTAAAACTAACCCTAACTCTAGAATCCGAACTCTAAAATTGTTACACACATAGATACGCACAGCGTAATTTGTTATATAAACAATATATGCGTATAAATTACGATTAAACCGGATGAAATATGTCACAAGGAATAACATTTTTATGACCGCCCAGCAGTAACTCTATTCAGCTGAATAGACGTCAGTGATTGGTTGAAATTACAGAAATACGACAACTTTAACATGGAATAACTTGCGATGTACGTTTTTTTGTTAAGAAGACTAAGAGTAAAAGGTGTTTTATATGACACATTCTACCAGTGTCCCAAGTTTCAAAGTGTTTCGTTAGTGTTTCGTTAAGAAAATACTAGTGCCCCCGTTTTGAAATAGATCCTCGAAGTCGACTTTACTTGTCATCCTTTCGAGATTGATGAAATAAATGCCAGTTGAACACTATTGTAATTGACTTCTCCCTCTTCTGAACATTGTTGGCTTTGTACCAATATTTGAACTATTAAGCTGGTGTTTGGAACATAAGATGTAATTTCGATAGGTTTTACTTTGGATACATTTAACCCTTTTGTTACCATATTCCTGTTGAAATACGCTACCGTTCCTTCAATTAATTTTGAAAATAACAAAGAATTCTGCACAAGCATGGCTGTATGATTAAGAAGTTCGCTTTACAGCCACGTGATTTCGGGTTCGATCCCACTGCGCGGTACCTTTGGCACATGTTTTTTTACTATAGCCCCGGTACGACTAATGCCTTGGGAATGAATTTGATAGACGGAAACTGTGTGGAAGCTCGTGTATATACATACTATTGGAGGTGTGTGTGTGTGTGTGCTCGCGTGATCGTGTTGATTGGTAACCTAGTGCTTCGGTAAAAGAGTCCATTAGAATAAGTACCAGACTTGAAATAAGTCCTGGGGTCGATTTTTTCGACTAAAATCCTTCGAGGTGGTGCCCCAGCATGGCCGCAGTCAAGTGACTTGAACAAGTAATGGACTGAGAAAAGATTATTAAACTGGTCTATAGAACATAAATTAACAAATTTTTAATGAAAGCTTTATAATTTAAATCTCTTTAATACAGCAAGTTTGTATCACAAAACTAGGCTGGTCTCCAGTGAGTTGATAGCGAAAGGGTTGAAACCAATAAATATTTCATTTCTGATCAGCTACCGATTCTACGCAGCAGTGATTTTCAACTTGTTTTCATGAATATAGCACTAAGAGTATTACAGCAAACTACTAGCCTTTAAAAAAAAAAAGTTTTATTATATAAGAAATAAAAGCAGTGAGCTGGCAGAACTAGAATCGTTGACCTTGTGTCAAAATATGAAGCCTTGGTATATGAAATTCTTAAACTCAGTTTCCGTGACTATCCTCATCTATGGTCATAAATGTTGGGTAATGTCCAAAAGAATACGACTCTAATAGCAAGCGGCCAAAATGGGATTCCTCCGAAGGATCTCTGGAATAACCCTCTTCAACAGGGTGCGCTGCTCGGAGATCAGAGCGTTTCTCCAAGTCAAGCGCTTCTACGCATCGACAGCTCCGGTACTACGATCATGGGATTAGAATGACTCCAGGAAGAATTGCAAGAGGGATTCTTCAGTCCGAGCCAAGAGGCAGGAGACCCAAGGGTAGACCGAGAACGAAATGGTTGGATAATAGTCATAATCTCAGTCACACTTGAGAAGCCAGCAGAAAGTCTAATGACGATTGCTTCTGATAGGACCCTATGGAGGAGGCATCTAAAGATTCACCCCTATAATCTTAAAAATAGTAGGCGGAGAAGATGATTGACTGGCTGGACATAGAATAAAGGAATCAACCTTTTAGTTACCATATTTCTACTCTGCTTTATTTTAATTAATTTTGAAATAAGGGAGAATTTACGAAAATAACTCATTAAGGTGATATTCGGAATATAAGATGAAATTTTGATGGAAAGTCTAAATTTAGATTCTTTTATCCCTTTTTGTTACCAAATTCCTATTGAAATACGCTGCCGTTCTTTCAATTAATTTTGAAGATAATAAAGAATTTAGTACAATAACTTTATCATTATTAAGCTGGTTGTTTGGAACATAAGATGAACATTTGATGGAAGGTTTTAATTTAAATCACATTAACAAATTAATGAAGAATGTGGCAAAACAACTTTTGCCGTTATTAAGCTTGTATTTGGAACAAAAATTAACACGAAAACTTGATGGAAGGGTTTCAGATCACTTTAACCCTTTTGTTACTATATTTCTGTTGATGAACAATTAATTTTGAAAATAATGAAAACTTTAATAAAATTACTCTGTCATTATTAAGCTGGTATTTGGGTCATAAAGAAATATGATCAAAGAGTTTTAAATAACTTTATAGAAAATTTATATCATTGAAGGTGGCGAGCTGGCAGAAACGTTAGCACGCCGGGCGAAATGCTTGGCGGCATTTCGTCTGCCGCTACGGTCTGAGTTCAAATTCCGCCGAGGTCGACTTTGCCTTCCATCCTTTCGGGGCTGATAAATTAAGTACCAGTTACGCACTGGGGTCGATGTAATCGACTTAATTCATTTGTCTGTCCTTTTTTGACCCCTCTATGTTTAGCCCCTTGTCGGCAATAAAGAAATAAGAAAATTTATATCATTGAACCAGGGGCGTTCACAAGCAGTTTGCTATCAAAAGGATTATGTCTGCCTATAAGGCGTCTTACTGTGAGTTTAATCTGTCCTGTCTAACAGAGATGTTGTCTGGGTTTTAAAGAATCGGATATTGAGGTTTATAAAATGTCTGCCGTGGTTGACCTAAAACTGGCCGCGAGATCTAGATGAACCAAGGTTTATCGTCTGGCATCAATCATTTCATTCCTTAATGTGTTTCTTGTAATTGGGGACAGTATAAAGGCCGCAACATCCAATTCTACTTACTATAATATTTAGGGACATTTGTGCATTGTATCGAAGTCAGTACTTGCAATTTTTCAATGTTAAGTTCGAATGATGAGAATACCCAGATTTGAAACCGTACAAATATATGTGAGTGGGGAATGGCATATAGTTTAATGGTTAATGTGTTGCACTCGCGATCTAGCGATCGTGATTTCAATTCCTAGACCGGGTGGTGCGTTGTATTCTTGAGAAAAACACTTCATTTCACGTTACTCTGCGATCACTTGTGCACTTGTTCAGACAACGTCAATTTGATGGAGGGAGTCAGCTAAAGCGGGAAACGAACATTTGATCACTATAAACAAATCATTTGTGCAGGTCTTTTATTCTTTTACATGTTTCAGTCATTTGACTGCGGCCATGCTGGAGCACCGCCTGTAGTCGAGCAAATCGACCCCAGGACTTGGTCTTTGTAAGCCTAGTACTTATTCTATCGTTCTCTCTTTTGCCTAACCGCTAAGTTACGGGGACATAAACACACCAGCATCGGTTGTCAAGCGATGTTGGGGGGGACAAACACAGACATACAAACACATACACACATACATATATATATATATACATATATACGACAGGCTTCTTTCAGTTTCCGTCTACCAAATCCACTCACAAGGCTTTGGTCGGCCCGAGGCTATAGTAGAAGACACTTGCCCAAGATGCCACGCAGTGGGACTGAACCTGGGACCATACTTACACATATATACGGCGGGCTTCTTTCAGTTTCCGTCTACCAAATCCATTCACAAGGCTTTGGTCGGCCCGAGGCTATAGTAGAAGACACTTGCCCAAGGTGCCAAGCAGTGGGACTGAACCCAGAACCATGTGGTTGGTAAACGAGCGACTTACCACATAGCCACTCAGGCAAAAGTTCATACGTCGTCTTCGACAGGAGAGTCCATTATACATACAAGCATCCAAACAGGGTGCGGTGAATAAACTCGTCTAAATTACGCAAAAATGAAAATAACACCGACATCTCATTTTAACAGATATATTTACCAAAATTACATAAATATATCTTGAA
>NC_068985.1:113554135-113554935 GCF_001194135.2 Octopus bimaculoides
AATAACACCGACATCTCATTTTAACAGATATATTTACCAAAATTACATAAATATATCTTGAAATACTAAAGAGTAAATTTATTCAACAAAATCGCCATTGGTTTCAATCACGGCTTCCAGGCGACTTCGGAATCTCCTGCAACTCTTCTGGACAGTCTTTTTGTTTAAGTTGGTGAATGCTGCCATAATCCTTGCCTTTAGTTCATCTTTGGTGTTACAAGGAATTTTGTTGGTCTCTCACTCAACTGCGCCTCTCACGTTCTAGGGAATTAGGTGATCAGATGTTAGGGGTGGTGTGGTCGCAGAAATTGTCTGGCAGTGATGATTGGGTTCTCATGCTTGTGTGGCATGGTGCAGAGTCCTGTTGCTTGACGTAGGATCTTCCAGCAGCCACCCTCTTGACCCAGGGCAGTACTACCTCTTCCAGGCACTTGATTTAGGCCTCTGTGTTGAGTCTGAGGCCTTGTGGGAAGATAAATGAAAGCATAACGTCGTCATCACTAGTGATCACTCCAATCACATTGGTGTTGACTGGATGTTTGATTTTTATCACTCTCGGTACATGTCCTCAGATTGCACTGTCCTCAGATTCACACCCAAACACTCTGAAATGTTCGTATTGGAGCTTTCGGCGCGAATGCCAAAAAGTACAGAATTTCGTTTTCAACTTTCTGGCAGAGTGAATTGCATCATGGTCCTGTTTTTCTCCCAGACGGTTCCCAACTGTCCCTACTATACTGTGTAATCGTCAAAATCGAAAATAAACTTTTCGCATGCGCGAAATTAGATATAAAACGGTG
>NC_068985.1:113555262-113556152 GCF_001194135.2 Octopus bimaculoides
TCTCTCTCTCTCTCTCTCTCTCTCTCTCTCTCTCTCTCTTTATCTCTTTCTTTCTTTCTTTGCGTGGTCGCTCGATATGTTAAATACAGTAACGAAAAAAATAATCGATATCATACTCTGGTGTCTTTTAGCAAGTAAAACAACACATCTTAAAATAAGACGAGACGATCACAGATGGAACACCTTTCATCTATGACAAAATCTACTTATTCAAAGGTTAACCTGGCGTTTAAACAGCAACAACAGCAAATTAAATAATTTAGTTGTTACCACGAATGAAAGAAGAAAAAGAGAGAAGATAGAATATCGATTTCCTTTCTCAGTTTGTTGCTTATTTGAAATTAAAAAATGACTTCTCCAAGTGAGAATTGAAACCGGATCGCCGATTATGATCTCCGGGATTTATCGCCTGCTCGACGGTGTGAGTCCGCGCATGAGAAAATAATTAATAACCGAATCAGTTGAGTTGAAACATGTGTTAGTACCACACTAGAAACTGGAAAACTTCCAACAGCAGGTACACTGGGACGTTCTTGATAATGTTTACTAATGTCGCCAATCAAAACAACTTAAATAGAGAAACTACTAATGATTTCAACAAATTAAAAGCTATTTTTAATGTCCGTTTTCTGCAAGCGATATCCCTGAAGATTAGATTTATACTTGCGCGCGCAGGTATGTATCTCTCTCTCTCCATATATATATATATATATATAAGACAAACGGTAAGGGGAAATTGAACGAATGTAGTTAGAAACAACTATTTATGTATTCTGCTTTGTTTGTTCTCAGTAGAAAGAAAAGCTGGCGTTAGTCCGTACTGTATGTATGTGTGTATGCACAAAAATGTATAGGCATATATGCTCAGCCATATATACACACGTATATAT
>NC_068985.1:113556444-113558613 GCF_001194135.2 Octopus bimaculoides
GTCGAAGGATTCTCGTAGGACGCGAACCCATATCTCCTGCAAACATGAGTTTTCAGTCATTTATTTATTCTGTCTGAAGGGGTTTTTAACCCAATAGTTACACGCTATTATTTATAGCTTTATGTGCATCGTGATCCACCGTTCCAAAAAAGAATTATTCTACGTTCACTTAAAGTTCAGAGATTCTTATGACGTCCACTATACATATATATATATATATATATATACATATATATATATACAAGGTATCCACAAAGTCTGGGTACATGGGGATTAACACATAATTTAAGAAATTATTATTTCTTATATTTAATTGTTTATGTTATGATTTTATTTACTCCATGTACCCAGACTTTGTGGACACCCTGTATATAAAGGGTATGGTAAAGACCCCTTTCGGTCATGAATGACCATGGGATTGCACTTAGAAATTTACCCCCCGAGCCACAAATCCAGTCAAGGTTGTTTATGGTAGACCATAAGCAACCTTGAATACCAGCCCCACCTCTCCATGCCACCGATGTAATCCAAGAGAAAGGCAAACCCCAATACAGCTTGGCACCAGTGACGTCGCAACTCATTTCTAAATATGAGTGAACTGGAGCAACGTGAAATAAAGTGTCTTGCTCAAGAACACTATACATAGCCAGGTCCGGAAATCGGACTCATTTCTTTATGATTGTTAGCCTGACGCTCTAACCACTGAGGCGTACGCCATCACACGCGCACGCGCGCAAATATGATGATGATGATGATGAAGGCTGTCCACTCGTAACCGAGGAAGAACATCGCTGACCATTGCTCGTACAAAATGCCAGCAATGCCTGTGTATTGGGTTATCGCACCCGCAGTTGACTTCACTCGTGTTCGCGCCCGCTGTTTACATGCTCACCACGGTGCCCTCTGGCTCAACCGGTGATTGCACAATCTAAAGTTTTAGGTCCAATAAAGCTTGCACAACTTATCACAGGCCCTCTCCTCCCTACTAACATGATCCAGAAACAAACCAGAACAAGATATCCTGTACCAATATAGGTCGTAGGCTCAGGGACGTAGTAGCACCGTGATCTCAAGCGCAAGTAAAAGGTCCCCGAAATGTTTAATGCCATTCCCTGCATATCTGTTTTTTTTTTAAATTTTTATCGGAATGACCTTCTCCTAAAGACATGCTGTAACAAAAGGTGAGGTTTGCCTCACTCCCAGTGGTCTTCCAGCATGCCGGACACCAGCCCGGAATTTCTGATAGCCCGTACTATTGCTAGATAGCTGTTGAGCCTACATCCATCCTTTTAACAGGTCTTGTTTTCAGTCTTGTTGGTTTTCTAGCAACCCTCTTCACCAGGCAGGCCGGTTTAGTCACCAACGACCCGACCATGTAACATATGCATATATATGTTGGGATAATGGTCCTGGTGGATCACTTTCGTTCCACGGGGAAGAATCAGTCGTTCAATCACCTGAATTACTCCTGTATTAACGTGTTAGTGGCTGAGTATTTCTTGTGCGTCTCTAATTTTATTCTCAGGTA
Organism: Octopus bimaculoides; assembly: GCF_001194135.2. NCBI lineage: Eukaryota > Metazoa > Mollusca > Cephalopoda > Octopoda > Octopodidae > Octopus > Octopus bimaculoides. Next base: position 113,557,973 of record NC_068985.1, read on the forward strand.
GAACCAGTGTAACACAGTTTGTCAAGGTTATGTCATTCGAGTTACGGGTATCATTCTGAATCCAAAAGCTATTGAGTACGGCAAGTCTTATATTGATTCTTTAGATTTCACAAGAAGAGTGGGGCGATGGGAGTACTCCAGTTTATGGTATGGTCGTCTAGTATGTTAGGACAAATATGCGTTCATGAGAGCAAGAGCAGAAAACATCACTCTTACAATTTAGACAGGTACTTAGATGGAGAGATTTAAACACATATATGAAGTGCGGTAGTGGTGGTGGTGGGGTGCTGAAAAGTTCCTGGCTTTAAGGATATCACGAAAGCCTTGATTGGAAGCCCAACTTTCCAAGTTCTTTTACGGGCCTTAGAAAAACTGAAGGACCACTGCAATAAGTGTGTGAATCTGAGAGGAGAATAAGTTGAATAAAATCATAATTAACTGATCCTTATGTATTTTCTTTTACCCAAAGCCAGGAACTTTTCATCACCCCCTCGTACATGAACACAACCATACATGGTTTTAAAATTGCCCTTCCCACCATTCTTCATCCACTCTGCACAGCTCTCTCCCAGCCAGCTCTCTCCCAGCTGCAAACACATCTTACAAGCAAATATTTCCCATACCGCGATGGTCTTTTGTTC
>NC_068985.1:113559304-113563662 GCF_001194135.2 Octopus bimaculoides
TTCTGGATTATTTTTCCTGTTTTTTTTACTTAATTTTTGAGGGCGGTCAGGTTCATTTTTAGTATTCTCATTTGTGAGAGAGAGCAGTCGAGTTTATTTCAGATATTCTCATTTTAAAAATCATCTCTGGCTAATCGTTGAGAGGACGTTGGTGTTGCTTTGGTGGAGGTTTGCGCTCTCTGAGTGCTCTTGTTATTATTACCTCTACTGCTTCTACTACTACTACTGCTGCTGCTGCTGCTACTACTACTACTGCTACTGCTGCTCTATAGTTTCATTAGTATTGCAGACTTTCACTGTCTCTTGACTACCGAGCGCAGCACGTATTATTTTGTTTCACTTCTTTATTTCCTCTCTCTTTGACGATACTTTCGGCAATATTTATGTGCAGTGATACATCAGAGTTATTTTCTGTAAGATGTGCATATTTGTGAGACCTGGGGTTTGAAATATGTATTTGTCTATTTTCTTTACCATTCCCAAGGCACTTATTATTATTATTATAGAAAATATTTCTGTTTTCATTATTCACATTCTGGTTATCTCTATTTTCGAATAGTTATCTTTGGATTATTTCTACATTTCTTTGAGAGATACAGTATTATCGTCTGTTGAGAAAGGTACCGTCTTTACCGGCGTATAAGATGCGCTTTTCATATTTTTAAATGTGTCCAAAAATAGCTCAGTGTCTGATGTAGCCGTATTCCAGATGGGAGACTGAGTGCCGTACGCTTGGGATTCGAATGAGCATAAGTTCGCTAGGCACAATAATTGTTACAAATAATAAAATATTGAAAACCAAAACATCTCAGTCTGTAAGCGCAAACTTATGTGGAGAAGTAGCATCATTTCATTATATCTCTTATTTCAGCATATATAGTTCACACACGATATGTATCATATCGTTTTGTTATCTTTAAGAACTTCTATTGTCTAAATGAAAAATTCACCATGAACGATGAAAGAAATATTAAAGTTTCATCCACCTATTACCTATTTGCAATGAATGGATGACAGCAAAACCATAGCTATGGTGTGCCCTGCTGGTGGCCGAACGCGGTTACACGCAACATCACGGACAGAAACGCTATTTTCACATCCTGTCTTTCAAATAAGCACGACGCCTTAATGATGATGATGATGATGATAAATGCCCTGATGCAGTACCAGGCTGAGGCTCGCATGGCTTCTGATCTTAACTGATTGGAAGTGTTATCATGTACACGTTTTGTCTTGGTTTAAAAGATAGGCTACAGCAAATATTCTGCCTAGTATCACAGATTTGCTTGTCAGTTGCTTGACCTTAACCACTTGAGCATGTCCCTTAGTGGCTGACAATATGTACGTCTCTGATTATGAGCAGAAGTAGTGGAGGAGCACCATAGCCATGTGCTGAGAGGGTTTCTTTGGGGTTTGAATAATTCACGCCTGAAAACATGGGTGTTTCGTTCAACATCCTTAAACAAACCACATTCAGGGACCTTTTGAGCTGGATGGGCTACTCGACCTGAAAAAAATTCTAACTGAGCCTCACATGCAAGGTCATATACTGCTTATCTTGATATCAGATCACCGTGTCGCGCACATATGGTTGTGATGCATGTACCTGGTGTACTCTTGTCAGACAGGTAGCCACGATGGGTATACTTGTACCCCAGTGTCATTTTGATGGCTTGCATTGCTCTCTCACTCAATAATAATGAGATTTAATAATTCTTTCTACTATAGGCACAAGGCCTGAAATTTTGGGTGGAAGAGACTAGTCGATTACATTGACCCCAGTGTTTAATTGGTACTTATTCTATCGATCTCGGAATGATGAAAGACAAAGTCGACTCCATTGAGCTCAGAAAGTAAAGTCGGACGAAATACTGCAAAACATTTTGCCTGGCGTGCTAACGATTCTGCCATCTCGACGCCTTGATGATGATAATAATAATAATAATAATAATAATAATGACATTCATTTCTACTCTAGACACAAGATCTGAAAATTTTTAGGGGAGGGTTTTATCATCATTATTATTAAGGCGGCTAGTTGGTAGAATTGTTAGCACGCCGGACGGAATACTTAGCAGTATTTCGCCTGTCTTCACGTTCTGAGTTCAAATGGCGCTGGGGTCCGATGTAATCGACTTACTCCTTCCCCCAAAATTTCAGGCCTTGTGCCTATAGTAGAAAGGATTATTATTATTATTATTATTATTATTATTATTATTATTAAGGCGGTGAGCTGGCAGAATCCTTAGTACACCTGGCGAAATGCTTAGTGGTATTTTGTCTGTCGCTACGTTCTGAGTTCAAATTCTGCCGAGGTCTACTTTATCTTTCACCCTTTCAGGGTCGATAAATTAAGTACCAGATACGCACTGGGGTCGATTAAATCGACTGGTCCCTTCCCCAAAACTTTCAGGCCTTGTGCCTATAGTAGGAAAGATTATTATTATTATTGTTATTGTTATTATTATTATTATTATTATTATTATTATTATTATTATTATTATTATTATTCAAGCAGCGAGCTGGCACAATCATTACCGCTCCGCGCAAAATGCTTAGCGATATTTCGTCCGACTTAACGTTCTGAGTTCAATTTCTACCGAGGTTGACTTTGCTTTTCATCCCTTTTGGAATCAATACAATAAGTACCAATCGACAACTGGGGTCGATGTAATCCACTTGTCCTCTACCCCAAAATTTCAGGCCTTGAACTTATAATAGAAAAGATTATTAAGGCGACGAACTGTCAGAATCATTAGCTCAACGGACAAAATACTTAACGGCATTTCTTAACGGCAGTTTTACGTTCTGAATTCAAATCCCGCCAAAGCTGACTTTACCTTTCATCATTTCAGAACAGTCGAGAACTGGCATTGATGTAGTCGTCTTCCTACTCCCCGTTTAATTGCTATTTCTATTAGTATCCTTGAACGTTCAGTGGAGGCGCAATGACCCAGTGGTTAGGGCAGCGGACTTGCGGTCATAGGATCGCGGTTTCGATTCTCAGACCGGGCGTTGTAAGTGTTTATTGAGCGTAAACACTTAAAGCTCCACGAGGCTACGGCAGGGGATGGTGGCGAACCCTGCTGTACTCTTTCACCACAACTTTCTCTCACTCTTTCTTCCTGTTTCTGTTGTGCCTGTAATTCAAAGGACCAGCCTTGTCACACTGTGTCACGCTGAATATCCCCGAGAACTACGTTAAGGGTACACGTGTCTGTGGAGTGCTCAGCCACTTGCACGTTAATTTCACGAGCAGGCTGTTCTGTTGATCGGATCAACTGGAACCCTCGACGTCGTAAGCGACGGAGTGCCAACACAACTTGAATGTTCAAGCAAACGGACGTCTATTCCCAAAAGAAATTTCAACCCGAATTTCAAATATTTTTCTTGTTTGCAAAAAAGGCTTAGGTATATATAGACGTGTACCCCATTATTCTATGGTTAAACGATTGTTTTTAAGATTTTATTTTTTTATTTATATATTTTCTTTGATAGTAGCCATTTATTATTGGTACACAAGGTTCAAGTAACAGGAAAATTGCTATTCGCTTCACCGATCCCGAAAGAACGAGGCCAAGTCTACTACACTGGCAGGATTTGAACTCCAAATGGGATCTTTTTGGTTTGACGGGCAACACTTGTTTTCTTAACGAAACACTTTCAAACTTGGGACACTGGTAGAATGTGTCATACAAAACAACTTCTTCTCTTAACCTTCTTAACAAAAAATTGTACATCGCAAGTTATCTTATGTTAAAGTTGTCGTATTTCTGTAATTTCAACCAATCACTAACGTCTATTCAGCTGAATACAGTTACTGCTGTTTTGTAAACAATAATTTTTTTGCCGGTGAGAAAAATGTTATTCCCTGTTGACATATTTCATCCGGTTTTTTGGTTTGTTTTCTTTTGAAGCAGACAAAATTACAGAAAAATGGTAATTTATACGCATATATTGTTTATATAATAAATTACACTGTGCGTATCTGTGTTTGTAACAATTTTTCGCTAATTGAAAAAATAAACAACACACGTGTCTACGAACAGTCTAGTTAATCGGAAATGTCAGAACTAACAGGGATTAATACCATATACATCGCCACGGCAGTAACTATATTCAACTAATTAGACGTCAGTGATTAGTTTAAATTATCGAAATAAGACAATTTTTAACATGAAATAACTTCGAATACAAAAATTTTTATCTGTTCTATAACACAAAATATACAAGTATACGAAGTTTGAAAGTGTTTCGGTACCAAAAACACTACATAAAACATAAATGAAAAATGTTTCCCGTCAAACCAAAAAGATCCTCGAAATGCAATGAGACATAGCTATAAGCTGTTTTGGAAT
>NC_068985.1:113564029-113569358 GCF_001194135.2 Octopus bimaculoides
ATATATATATATATATATATATATATATATATATATATATAGTGTGTGTGTGTGTATTTGTATGTATATGTATATATTTGTGTCTGTTTGTCCCCACTCCATCGCTTGACAACCGATGTTGGTGTGTTAACGTCCCTGTAACCTAGCGGTTCGGTAAAAGAGGCCGACAGAATAAATACTAGGCTTACAAAGAATAAGTACTGTAGCAAATCCGTTCGACTTTCAAGTAGCTGCTCCAAAACGGTCACAGTCTGATGATTAAATGAAGACATGTTACAGAATGGGAAACAAGTTAAATAACTCATATAAAAGTGGATCTGAGTAGTCTCCCTTGTTCATAATAATTTATACTGATTTGATTTACTTATTTACCTATTATAGAGATTGCTCTATATAAGGCTGACCCTTGACTTTTTCTACTCAACAGTGTTATTCAATCCAGTGTTTATATACTATTTATAGATTTATGTGTTTCGAGTTCCACTGTTCCAAAAACAAATTATTCATGTTCTCTGGAAAGTTTATGAAGTTATGATGACATCAACAACTTATATACATACATATATTTATTTATTTATTTATTTATACATACATAAATACATGTACATTTAATACATTTATTTCTGAAGGTGGCTAGCTGGCAGAAACGTTAGTACGCCGGGTAAAATGTTCAGCGGTATTTCCTATGTCTTTACATTCTCAGTTCAAATTCCGCTGAGGTCAACTTTGCCTTTCATACTTTCGGGGTCGATAAATTAAGTACCAGTTGCGTACTGGAGTCGATCTGATCGACTGGTCCCTCCCCAAAAATGTCGGGCCTTGTACCTAGAATAGAAAAGAATGTTACCATCGGGATGCGGCGAGATGGCAGAAACGTTAGCACGCCGGGCGATGTGCATAGCGGTATTTCGTCTGTCTTTACGTTCTGAATTCAAATTCAGCTGAGGTCGACTTTGCCTTTCAGCCTTTCAACGTCGATAAATTAAGTATTAGTTGCGTACTGGGGTCGATTTAATCGACTGGCCTCGAAAAGAATGTTACCGTCGGTTTCGCGCTGAATATTGCACTAGACAATATTCAGCGCGATGCGCTGTGTTCTTGAGCAAACCACTTCGTCTCACGTTGCTCGGTGATCACTTTGACACCTGACGTGTGGCACACAGTGCACCTGTTCACTATATTGCAAGAAGTTACAGAACCGTCTTTCTCTGGTCTATGAATGATTATTACCCATACATTGACTGGCTCGGTGTGTGAGTTCATGCATGCAAAAGAACCAGTATTAAAGGGCTTTGTCAATAGGTGAGTACACGCTATTGATAATGCCCAACCAGAAAGAAATGCATCTGGCGTTCTCGCTCGCCGCTGCTTGGATGATTTCCGTCTTCTTCCAATATATATTGTGTTTTGAAACACTTCATGTCTATGGGAGGTGTTATCCCTAGGCGAATACCGCAGTAAATTTCCTTTCAGCAATGTATTTACATTAAGTATGTTACATAATTGTATTTATAAATCGTCGTCGGCTTTATCTCGTATCCGAAAATTTTGTTTCTCTTTTGATGATCGCTCCTCTTATGGTAATGGCGTTGATGACTAATTAGACCAATCCTTGCATAGAAGAGTCGATGGTATTGATCGTATGGTAATGTTGGTGGAAGACGAGGTTGATTTTGTGGACCTTTTCTCTCTTGTCTGATTTCTTCGTTTTCTCTTCTGGAGGCTTCGAAGATTTGGTTCCAATAGTGATAGAACACTACCAGTTCGTACGGTCTTGGGCTTGCGTTTCAAATGATTTAGGCTCCATTCCAGCTTTAATGTCGTTTTGAGTAGGTCCTTGTATCTTCGAAGAGAGCAACTCCGTGGTCTTTTCCTTGAAGTGAGCTTCCTGAATAAGACATCGCGTGGGATCCTTGTTTTTTTTTTTTTCCATTCTTGCTACATGTCCTGACCATCGAAGACAGTGTTTCATGATCAGTAATTCGGTGCGTTGACTGTTGGCTCTGTCCAGGACTTTGCTGTTGGTCACAGTATTCTCCTTTGATGGTCGTTGCTTGTCGTGTTGGAGGAGCTTGCATGGACCAATGACTTTGAGAGCGATACCGTCAGAAGTTCTAAACTCCTGATAGGGGGTAAGGGCGAAGCATGAACAACTGCCAAAGACCCCCAACGGTGGAACAAACGGATGATGATTACAACAGATCTCAGCGCTTGAAATCAATGGATTAAAAGGGCTATGCATGACGGACATGCTACAGAAAGAGCCACTCCAAACTATAACTGGGTCAGTGGCATTCTATTGCAGTTTCATAACTGGATCCTACGTAACTCGTTCTATATGTGCCGCAGAGGAAGTCATAAAATCAAGAGTGATAGGTCACTTTCTGGTAAGCTGAGATCCACTTTAAACAAATTTAAGCCATCGACACTCTCTTTTACGCTGAAAGTGTGTGCGGGTATATATACATATATATACATATATATATTCTTTCCTTTCCTGAGCGTCCAGTAACACAATATCTGTATCACGTCCACGCGTTGTTGTTTTTTGTTGTTTTTTTTTTCGTCGTTTTTCTTCTTTGAACTCCCTATATATATATATATAAACTGGTTTCAGCCATTGGGTTGCGACCACGCTGGAGCACCGCCCTGAAAGGTTTAGTCAAATAAATCTACCTTACTACTTATTTTAAAGTTTAGTACTTATGCTATCGTTCTCTTTTACCGAATTGTTAAGTTATGGGAACGTAAACAAACTAACATCGGTTGTCAAGCGATGGTAGAACACACACACGTATATATATATATATATATATATATATATATATGCGACGAGCTTCTTTCTGTATACTAAATCTAGTCATAAGGCTTTGATCAGACCAGGACTATAGTTCGTTGCTATTATGTTAAATTGTATGTCCAAATTTGGTCAAATGCGTTTTTTTTTTACCAATATTTAATTTTGCTTGCAGTAGCCGGTTCTTTTTGTCAAACTGTCGTATCTCCAGCTGCTTCAGATAAAAAAATTGTCAAATTGTAGTACAACGGTTTAGCATTTTTCAAAGGTGTAGTAAGCCCCACATACGACAGTTTTGCAAAAATATTTCTGACTAAAAATATCATACATGCATGGAGTTACGATTTTATGCACACAACAAAGTATTATTGTTAAGCTGATGTAAAAAGAAATGGAATGGTAAAACTATTTTTTCGTTTTCTGAAAAAGCAGACGTTTGGGACTTACGACACTTTTGCATGATAACAACGAGTGGAAGACACTTGCCTTAGGTGCCATGTAGTAGGACTGAACCCAGAACCATGCAGTCGGGAAGCAACCTTCTTACCACAAAGCTATGTAAGAAATTTTAATTAAAATTTTTAACAAGATTCAATCACTAGTTAATTGCGTTTTGGAGTAAACCATGTCACATGAAGGACGTACCCATCACTCACTCCATCATCACCTCTTTTTCTCCTCATCTTTCTCCCTTCTTCCTTCTTTCTCCTCTTCTTCTTTATCTTTCTCCTCTTCTTCTTTCTCCTTTTCTTCTTCTTCTCCTCCCTCTTTTTCTTCTTCCTCTTCTTCTTTCTTCTTCTTCTTCCTTCTTCTTCTTCCTCTTCTTTCTTCTTCTTCTTCTTCTTCTTTCTTCTTCTTCTTCCTCTTTCTTCTTCTTCCTCTTTCTTCTTCTTCCTTCTTCTTCTTCTTCTTCTTCTTCTTCTTCTTTCTTCTTCTTCCTTCTTCTTCCTCTTCTTCTACTTCTTCCTTCTTCCTTCTTTCTTCTTTCTTCTTCCTTCTTCTTCTTCTTCTTCTTCCTCTTCTTTCTCTTCCTTCTTCTTCTTTCACTTCCTTCTTCTTCTTATTTCTTCTTCCTTCTTCTTTCTTCTTCTTTTCTTCTTTCTCCTTTTCTTCTTTCTTCTTCTTTCTCCTTCTTCTTTCTCCTTCTCCTCCTTCTTCTTTCTTCTTCTTCTTCTTCTTCTTCTTCTTCTTCTTCTTCTCCTTCTTTCTCCTTCTTCTTCTTCTCCTTCTTCCTTTTTCTCCTTCTTTCTTCTCCTTCTCCTTCTTCTTTTTCTTCCTTCTCCTTCTTCTTTCTCCTTCTCTTCCTTCTCCTTCTCTTCCTTCTTCTTTCTCCCCCTTCTCCTCCTTGATAAATGCCGTTACAGAAAGTACACCAGCAATACATTAGACGTGTCACTGGAAGTCACTTGTTGTGTCACAATAACCACTAAAAGTGCTACAGTATATCACCATAGAAACCATTTGCATGTTGCGGTTGTTACTACCTGTATATCTGCCAACATCTTAACAGCTACCTCCAGTATTTAAAATTTTATTATTAACACATCTTCTTTTACTGTAATTATTTATAAAATTCTAGCTTTTAAAAATAGGCTAATTAAGTAAGCATCACGGTAGGACCGGAAATTACTGAGTGACGGAGCCAAATGAGATTTAAGCCACAGGAAATATTGCAATCAATGTGTGACCTAAATAATAATAGCTTGAAATTTTAATACTATAACCTCAGGCTGACCAAGACCTTGTGAGTGGATTTGGTAGACGGAAACTGAAAGAAGCTCGTCGCACACATACACACACGCAGACACGCACACACACACACACACACACACACGCGCGCGCATTCATATATATATGTGTGTGTGTGTGTGCGTGTGGATTTGGTAGACGGAAACTGAAAGAAGCTCGTCGTATATATATATGTGTGTGTGTGTGTGTGTGTGTGTGTGTGTGTTTCTCCTCCACCATCGCTTGACAACCGATGTTGGTGTGTTTAGGTCCCCGTAACTTAGCGGTTCAGCAAAAGTGACCGATAGAAAAAGTACTAGGCTTACAAAGAATAAGTCTGGGGTCAATTCGTTCGACTAAAGGCGGTGCTCCAGCATGACCACATTCCAATAACTGAAACACCTAAACTGTAAGGAAAAAAGTCATATAACAAAGAGGTCTAAAAGTTCAAGGGACATAACTTCAATCAAGTAATAAGAGTTCACTCCCTTGATCAAAATAGTATTATTTATATTATAGAGATTGTATATATAGTTTTTATATTAGACACAAAGCCGAAAATTTCGGTGAAGGGCATAACTGAAAATTTTAACTAATATATATATATATATAGGTGCAGGAGTGGCTGTGTGGTAAGTAGCTTGCTTACCAACCACATGGCTCCGGGTTCATTCCCACTGCGTGGTACCTTGGGCAAGTGTCTTCTACTTTCGCCTCGGGCCGACCAAAGCCTTGTGAGTGGATTTGGTAGACGGAAACTGAAAGAAGCCCGTCGTATATATATATATATATATATATATATAT
>NC_068985.1:113569620-113572028 GCF_001194135.2 Octopus bimaculoides
GTAATAAAATTAATAATTAACAATTCTGCCGGGTAGCTCAGTATGAAAAAACCTTCTTCGGTAAAAAACATTTATAATCATAAATATATAGGGATTGACAGTAACCTGCTTCTCCAACATACTGAGAATTCAGAAATAGCAGTCAAAGAACTACTGATTTCAAAACTACAAATTATTACTCTAGATTGATAGCGATATTTTTGATACACACAGAACAAAAAACAGTAGAGAAGAGTAAAAAAACACTTGCCTTTAGTTAATTTAGTACAATTGTTTCACAGTTAAGAGTAAATAATACTCTATTCTGATCTTCAGCTAAATATTCTAATAAATTTGTTAATGTCTAAATAACTCACATGGTCAAAATTAACGTATATCTAGAGTAATAATTTGTAGTTTTGAAATCAGTAGTTCTTTGACTGCTATTTCTGAATTCTCAGTATGTTGGAGAAGCAGGTTACTGTCAATCCCTATATATTTATGATATATATATATATATATATATATATATATATATCTTAGTTCAGTTATTGAACTGGGGTCATGCTGGGGCACCGCCTAAAAGGATGAGTTGTACAGATTGACCTCAGAACTTTTTTTCTAAGCCTGATGCTTATTGTATTGGTGTCTTTTTGCCGAACCGCTAGTTTACGGGGACGTAAGCACACCGATACCGGTAGTCAGGTAATGATGGAGGACCACAAACATAGAAACGCACACACACATACGACAGGCTTCTTTCAGTTTCCGTCAACCAAATCCAATGAAAGCCTTAGTTGGCGTGAAGCTATAGTAGACACTTGCCCATGGTGTTATGCTGTAAGACTGAACCCGAAACCATGTGGTTGGAAAGCAAACTTACTACATACCCATGCCTGTGCTACACACTAACCCCATGCGCCTGTACTCAATCCAAAACATTGATGGTTCAATTCTATACGGTAAGACCACTGTCACCAAACTATTTTCATTTAAAAAGAGACGGCGGTTTCAGTGATATGTCTTTTTTTCTTTATGTTATAGTACAATACGTCTTACGAAATGCTTTCTCAAGACGAATACAGCACTATTGTGGCTTTCTACAGTATATTCACGTGAAGTAAGATATCTAGAATGTTATTCTTGAACTAATACTGCTTCCGTTACTGATAATGCATTTTTACCTGGCCTGCCGGCTATTTGCAACACCAGTGATTTGTGAATCAGTTTTTCTTTAAAAATAGAGACGAAACTTGTCTATGAATGTGATTGATAATGAATACTTGCTACTTGTGTGTAAAATGAATACTTACTACTGATAATGTGCAAAGACGCAGAAATCCGGAATTAAAACTTTAGCTTTAGAATTTTCACTTTTTGGTTATCTGCTGAAAGACAATATGGATTAAAGAACGTTAGATTATCTCGACTCTACTGATCTTTTCAAAATTATTGCTTTAAATTGTCACTGAAAACCAGAGTAAAAGAAAAAAATAACTACGACAAAAACTGTCGCTGGATAAAAGGAAAAACGAAGTAGAAATTATGAAACTGAGATCAGGTGAAAGCTAAAAAAAATATAGAAGCATTGATGAGAGAATAAAAACTTCAATTTGAAAAAAAATACATATAGGAATTTACTAGATCAGGTTTATAAATTATGATGGCGGCATACCTGCGCAAGTGCACCATCATTGAATTTGTTTCCTCCTGACTTTCAGAAAAATCGATAGTTTTTGATGAAATTTTCTACGTATACATTTCAGATGGTGTAGATTCCAACTATATTGGAATTTGTTGCAAAAGAAATATTTTCGGGCGGTGGGAGGAAGAACAGATTGTTTATCCACTCTAGTCGACTTTGTTTGCTCATAACTTTCAGAAAATGGCAAACATAAATAGGTGAAGGTCGAAACTTCCAGGATAACCAATTGGAAAGAAATTTTCACACCAGAACATGAACGTGCAAGACAAATAAAAATATATAAAATAAAAAAATTAATCGGAGACCATCAATGCATTAACGTAATTTTTACTTATGTAACAACATCCGTGACTCTTCAGTACGACCGTTCTAATTCAATGCACGAGTGGACCACATAAAATTAGACATGTGTACAGTTCTACCGATTACATTGGGGTTATTTTTAAAAGTCTGGTTTTAAATTGATGTTAATTAAATTAATATCCAATTTAGCACCCTTCTTCTTTAAATATTAATAATTGTACTATAACCGGCGATGGTCACTGCAGTGAATTATCTTCTGCAGAATTGTTTCCGGTATTTAGCGCACCAGAACAGAAACTTTTGAAAATAACCCAGTGTAATCGATAGAACTGTACACATGTCTAATTTTATGTAGACGACTCGTGTATTGTTCTGCAAATTATATTGAATTAGAACGGTCGTACTGAAGAGCCACAGATGT
>NC_068985.1:113577443-113586897 GCF_001194135.2 Octopus bimaculoides
ATATTAGGTTGGCAACTAAGTTCTTGCCGTTTTTTTTTTTTAAAAGGTTTAATAAAAAAATAACTAATTAATCAATAATGTATTCACTCTTGTTGTTTACAACTTCTTCCCAACGTTCAACAAGATTTTCAATACCACGTTGGTAGAAATCACTCGATTTTGACTCGAAAAATTAATCCAACCAAGCTCTCAATTCTGCATCAGTTTTGAACGATACTCCGCGCATAGCATTTGAAAGAGATCGAAAGAGGTGGAAATCCGTTGGTGCCAAATCAGGAGAATAAAGCGGGTGTTGCAGCATTTCCCAGCCATGCATTTGAATGGCTTCCTTGGTCATATTGGCGATATGAAGGCGGGCGTTGTCGTGCAGCAGCAGAACTCCATGCTGTCGATTAGGCCTTTTCTCTTGAATAGCCGTATTGAGTCGTTCCATCTGTTGAACATAGAGTTCCGCGTTGATTGTTTGGTTCCGTTCAAGCAATTCGTAATGGATAATCCCTTCTCAGTCCCACCATACGCACAACATCGTTTTACGTGGATGAAGATCTTGTTTCATGCGAGGTGTCGCTTGTTTACCGGGGCTAAGCCATTTCTTACGATGCTTCATGTTGATGTACAGGCACCATTTCTCGTCGCCAGTAACGATTCGGTAAAGAAATTGTTGCTTGTGTCCATGAGTTGAGCGGTGACGAGCAAGCAAACCAGCAAAGATTGTGGCTCGTTGGTTTTTGTTGTTGTCACTTAAAGCATGCGGAAACGATGCTCCATACTTCTGAACCTTTCCCATCGAGTGAAGATGCTTCTCTATGGCAGTGTGGGAGCATTCCATTTTCTTTGTCGTTTGACGAGTATTTTCGTGCGAAACTTGGTTTAATCGCCCTTCATCGAACTCAACTGGACGGCCAGAACGAGGTGCATCATTGAGGTCAAAATTTCCAGTTTCGAACTTGGCATACCAATCACGAGCGGTTCTTTCAGCTATGGCACCCTCTCCATACGCAGCATATATGTCGCGAGCAGCTTTTGCGGCCTTAGAAACTTGATTAAAATCCAAAAGAAGGAAGTGTCGAAAATGCTCGTTTTTCTTAACTTGACATTCCATTTTAAAGATTTGAAAATAAACAAAAATTAACTAAAATTAACTAGAAAAAAATACAAAATAGATTCAAAAATGATTCAAAAATAGAATTCTTGATAAAAATAGATTCTAGAATTTAAAAACGTAATAAATTCCAAAATAAAAAAAAGCGGCGGGAACTTGGTTGCCAACTCAATATATATACATGAAATTTTGAATTTAGTTCACAGACCCTCAGTACTACCTTTGTGGACCACCAGGGGTCATTGGACCACAGATTGGGAACCACTGATGTATATCATTAATATTGTCATTGATGTTAAGGCGACAAGCCAGCAGAATCCTTTTGTGCTCCGGACAAAAATGCCATGCTTAACAGCATTTTTGTCTTCTGGTTCTTTAAGTTCTGAGTTCAAATGCTGTCAAGGTCAACTTTGCCTTGTATCCTATCGAGTTAGTTAAAATAAAGTACCAGTCAAGTACTGGAGTTAATGTAATTGACTAAATAAATGCCCCTCCTCAAGATTGCTGGCCTTGTGCCAAAATTTGAAATCAGTATTCTTGTTGAGGGCGTTACAGTTGTGACATGTTTGTTGTTGCTGCTGTTGTGGTTGTGGTGGTGGTGGTGGTGTTTTGCTGTCATCATTGTTGCTGTTGTTATTACTGTAGTGTCATTGTTGTTGTCATTGCTGAGGACGATGGAAGTGATGGTGATGATAATAGAGATGATGATAATGGTGATGATGATGGTAGTGATGATGATAATGACGATGGTGGTGGTGGTGGTGATGATGATGACAATAATGGTGGTGGTGATGATGATGATGATGACGATGGTGGCAATGAGGATGACGATGATGATGTTGGTGGTAGTGGTGATGATGATGGTGGCGGTGGTAGTAATGATGAAGGTGGTGGCAGTAATAATGACGATGATGACGATGATGATGATGATGATGACGACGACGACGATGATGAAGACGATGATGATGACGATGATGACGATGATGATGATGATGATGATGATGACGATGATGATGATGATGACGACAATGATGATGATGATGTTGTTGTCTTTTCTTAAACAAAACCATTCAGTAAAATTAAACAGCTCCAAGATGTAAATGCGTAATGAAAACTGCCAGAAGTGATTCTCTTAATGATCTTTCGGTAATGGAAGGGGACGTGGTGCAGGATGCTGGAGTGTTTGCAAAGAGACAGATGTGTGTATGTATGTGCATGTGTATATGTATGTATGTGTGTGTGGAGATATTCTAGAATAACAAAATTGATTGAAAATTATAAGTTAAACAGTTCTGCTCCATATTTGTTTTCTCTGATTTTTATTATATTTTTTATTATATTTCTTAAATTGATCCAGAATATTCTCCCCCACCCCACCCTACCCTCAGTCTCTCTTCTTTTTCTATTTTTTCTTCTCTTTCTCTCATTTCTCCTTTTTTTTCTTTCTTCAATCTCTACATTTTTCTTTCGATCTCTCTTTTTCTCTGTATGGGTGTGTATATATATATATATATATATATATATATATGTATTTGTACACACAAACACACACGTGTACATATGCTTACACATGTATGTACACACACACACACACACACACACACACACACATACACACACACATATACTCATACTCTTCCTATGCTTTTCCCCTTCTTCATCTATTATGTTTCCTCCTTTTCTCTTCCTCTCCTCCCTCCATCTATTCCTTATGTCCCTTCTCCCTTTCTTTCTTTCTTTCTTTCTACCTGTCTGTCCACTTTTGCTTTATCTTATCCTTCTATGTTCCAAAACTACAACCAACTAATACTACAACTAATATCACCACAATGGAATTAACAGGATGGCGACGCCGACGATGACGACCACTACCACTACTACTACAACCACTACCACCACAACCACCACCGCCGCTGCTGCCGCCACCACCACCACAACCACTACTACCACTACCACAATCACCACCACCATCACAACCACCTCCACCACAACTATTATCACTACCACCACCACAACTACTACCACTACCACCACTACCACCACCACCATCACAACCACCTCTACCACAGCTACTATCACCACCACCACCACCACTACTGCCACCACCTCCACCACTGCTACTACCACAACTACCTATCACCACAAGCAGCCCCCACTGATACCACTTGTTCTAGTACCACTACTACCTCTGCTACTCCTGTTCCCAAATCACCACCACCACCAACAACAACAACTACAGCTACACAACAAACAACACCACCAAAGTGACAATCATTGCCATTAATTCTTGTTAAGGAATTAACAAAAAAAAAACATTAAAAAAAACATTAAAAAAATCTAGAAAAGATCCGTGAAAGCTGACATCTGTTGTGGATCTCTCAATCAAACAACAACCAGCCCCTCCTCTCTGCTCCCACTGCTTCCCCACCGACCCTTCTTGTTCCATTACTTCACAGTCAGATCTATAAATACCCACCTGCCCATCCTGCATTTGCCTTCCCTCCCAGCCAAATTATTTTCAAAATCCAAACCCTCTCTTTCCTCACTATCATCACAATCAAATTTTTAAATCTAACATACTTCCTCTTCATTACCTCACAGTCAGATATCTCAATTTAACACCCTCCCCCAGTGTTCATTACTTCACAGCCAGATACCTCAATCTATCACACTCCCTCCTCTCTGCTACACAAACACACACACACACACAAACAGATCCAGATTTAATCCAAAGTTTTACATTCAATGTATAATTAACACTTAGCAGCTCTGCAACATTTTCATTTTGAATTCTGACAGTTTTTCTATTACCATGGATAGCAAAGAATGCGGACTGCAAAATCAACAGAACAACAAACAAAAATGCCTTGTGGTGTTTTAGTTACAACCTGGAATCGACATTGCCTTTCTTCATGTTTCTAGGGTTCATAGCACTGATCGTGCCTGTTTTGGCATCACAGACACTATCTGGCCCTCAGGTGTTTTTAGCAAAATCCAATCTGTTGTAAACATGGAAGTCAGGCCTTCATCATCATCATCATCATCTAACATCTAACATTGACTTTTCAATATTTCTATGGATTAAGGCAGAGAGCTGGCAGAATCGTTAGCACGCCAGATGAAATACTTAGCAGTATTTCATCTGCCGTTACGTTCTGAGTTCAAATTCCGCCGAGGTCGACTTTGCCTTTCATCCTTTCGAGGTCGATAAACTAAGTACCAGTTACGCACTGGGGTCGATGTAATCGACTTAATCCCTTTGTCTGTCCTTGTTTGTCCTCTCTATGTTTAGCCCCTTGTGGGCAATAAAGAAATAAGTATTTCGTCAGTCTTCACACTCTGAGTTCAAATTCCACTGAGGTCGACTTTGTCTTTCATCCTTTCGGGGTCGATAAATTAAGTACCAGTTGCATACTGGGGTCGATCTCCCCAAAAATTTCAGGCCTTGTGCCTAGAGTAGGAAAGAATATTTCTATAGATTAGACAGAGTTAATATGAGGCAGGTTTGCTATGGCTGGATGTTTTCTTGTTGCCAATCCTCACTTGTTTCCAAGCAAGGTAATATTTCCCCATGGCCAGACATGTTCTTGCAGAACACTGGAAATGAAAGGCACTGCTTGTATGACAGTGATGCTTATTTACAACTGCAGTAGTCACCATATTGCGGTTCACTTATCGCGCCCTCAGTACATCACAGAATTTTCTGACTAATATATGTAAATTTATATTGCAGTCTCCTCGGTATATCACAGGTTTCTGCAGCCAATAACTATTTGTATTTTTTTAGATTTTTATTATTTCTGTGGTAAAATAAGCATTTTCACACCTAAAAATTAATAAATTAATAAAGAATAAAAATTTTGATACAACAATGCAATATAATACAAAATTGGACTATATACCTGTTGTGATTTAGTTATCTATAGTCCGATGGTATTTCGGAATACAATTCCTTCTTCAGATATTCATAGATGGAGCCGCTGTTATAATCTGTTTTCCAACGGCTTTTCTTTTTTTCGGAAGCGTCTCAGTAGTGAGTAATAAATAAAAATACAGTTCAGTATTGCACTGTATAGCATTAATTAAGATATATTAAAAAAAAATACATAGTGTACCGTAAACAAGGAATCGTACATACTGTATGGTAAATGAAACTCGGGAGGCGAGTGTGTGGTGTTGTTTTGCATTTATAATAAAATAAATATATAGAAATAAAAATAATAAAAAAAATACACAGTACAGTACTGTTTCTACTTCATGGATTTTCACCTATTGAGGGGGATTTTGGAATGTAACACCTACAATAGTCGAGGGATTACTGTATCGTGTGATATCAAAGCAAAGAGACATAAATGTATGCACCATACATAAATATATACACACACCCAAGCACTCACCTACACACATACACACACACAGGGTAAATGGGTAAAGGCCCCTATCAGTTGTGAATGACTATGGATTGCACCTAGAAAGTTACCTTCCAAGACACAAGTTTGAGCAAGGTTGTTTATGGCAAAGGAAACTGATAGAATAAGTACTAGGCTTACAAAGAATAAGTCCTGGGGTCAATTGCTTTAAATAAAAACCTTTTATGGTGATGCTCCAGCATGGCTGCAGTCAAATGACTGAATCAAGTAAAAGGATATAAGAAAAAATAACATGAAACCAATGGTAGCCTTAATACACAAATAAAGAAATTTTATCCACCAATGCAGTGTTGAGCACTCATTCTCATTGTTTGACATTTACGTATTCTTTTATTCTTTATTCTTTTACATGTTTCAGTCAGTTGACTGGCCATGCTGGAGCACCACTTTTCATCGAAGAAATTCACCCCAGGACTTATTCTTTGTAAGCCTAGTACTTATTCTATCGGTCTCTTTTGCTGAACTGCTAAGTTTCAGGGACATAAACACACCAACATCGGTTGTCAAGCAATGGTGGGGGTGACAAACAAAGACACACAAACATAAATATATATACATAACTGAAAGAAGCCTGTTGTGTATATATATAACTGGGTTCTCGAGGTGGTTATTGAGCTCTGCTGTAACTTGGGGAGCTGTACTTTGGTGATCCTTTCTAACAATCTGTATGAGTGTGATGGTCCCTATCTGAAAGTTTTGATTTTCTTCCAAAGTTTTGTTTTGACAGGGAGGTTTTTCTCTCTTTCTCAAAGGCTGTCATTACTTTTGAGACAGTACTTCTTGATACACAAAACATTTCGGCTGTTTTCGTTACACTAGCGCCTGCCATACAAGCACCAACAATTTGACCTCTTTGAAAGTCCAATAGATCTATCATTTTAATGAATTTTAATTACCTTTTTCTGATGATATCTGAAAAGAAACAGCAATTTTAGCAAAACATATTAAGCAACACTGATATTAAATAAAAAGAATGTGCTGTGCGTGAGAAGACCCGGCAAGCCAAGTGAGATCGTTGCCAGTGCCCCTGGACTGGCTCTTGTGCGGGTGGCACATAAGATGTACCATCCTGCGCGTGACCGTTGCCAGTACCGCTTGACTGGCCTTGTAGGGTTTTCGAGCGAGATCGTTGCCAGTGCCCCTGGACTGGCTCTTGAGCGGGTGGCACATAAAAGACACCATTTCGAGCGTGGCCGTTTTCGTGCGGGTGACATGTAAAAGCACCCACTACACTCTCTGAGTGGTTGGCGTTAGGAAGGGCGTCCAGCTGTAGAAACTCTGCCAAATTAGATTGGAGCCTGGTGTAGCCATCTGGTTGCACCAGTCCTCAGTCAAATCGTCCAGCCCATGCTAGCATGGAAAGCGGACGTTAAACGATGATGATGATGATGATGATAAAAATAAATAAGCTTCTGATGGTTTTATAGATATTTCAAAATTATGATACTATGATGCTAAGTGTTTCCATTATTTTGTCCATCTCCTGTATGTATGTGTTATTTATATATGCGCTCAGTCACATATATATGTATGTGCGAGTTGTATGTTTGTGTACTGAGAACCAGCTTGCTAGTTAGAGAGATGTTCATGTATGTAATGGTTTTGGTATAAAGAACATTCAGCAATATGCAAGTCTTCCTCATTACCACATACACAGCCAGCAGGTATATAATTTGTGAGAGATTTGCCTGCTATTTCTTGCTATATCATATAGAGACTAATTCAATGGTTTACCTGAGGTTAACCTATATAAGATGGTTTAGCTATACTTTGTACAAATTCAAATGTCATGTGCAGGTTTCTTATTTTTCTGTATCCTGTCACCCCTTAAATATCTTATTTCTTCTTGGTATTTTCTAATCAATGTTGTATGTTTTAGCAGATAAACCATAAAAAGACAAAAACGCTTTGCCTTCCAACTTATGTACATGTAATATAAAGTTGTCTACGTGAGAAACAATGTTCCTGCAGTTGTATCCAAGCAACAGATTAAGTTTGTCACTGTGATTCATTTATAGACACGGTAAAGCTGAGTTTTACTGGAAACTGCAAAGTTTGGTATACGAACGGTATTTCTGTGTCATGGGATTCTGGGAATAAAAGCATCTTCTCGCATAGAACAACTAATCAGAACAATCGCCTAAATAATTTTGTTGTCTCTCAGGCGAGTCATTATGCCAATAATAAACACATGCATCATTATTATTCTTTTCCATGCTCGCATAGGCCAGACAGAATTTTGTTGAGGCAGATTTTCTACAGCTGGATACCCTTCCTGTTGCCAACCCTCACCTAATTCCAGGCAAGGTAATGTTTCCCTGTGACCAAACATAGAAGACTGGAAATGAAGGACATTGTTCGCATAATGGTAACACATGTTTACAATTATTGCATGCACTCCCTAGAGAATTCCCCTTTAGGGCTACTGCTTGTATCTCCCAGAAGACAAAGCTCCACATCTACAATGTGTTGGTCCTCTCTGTTCTCCTTTATGGAGCAGAAATGTGGCTCCTCAAGAAGACTCTGGCAAAGAGGATCGGTGACTTAAATAGCAGAGCCTTGAGAACCATTCAGAACATCAGATGGTACCATCACGTCTCCAGCAGAGAACTGCAAGCACACATACATCAGCCTGCAGCTTTTTACCTCAAAGCTACCCACCGCATGTGCTAGTACAGACATATCCTCTGTCTTTTACCAGATCACCCTTCCAAGGCCTTACTCTCATTTGATGCAGCAGATACATGCTGGGGGAGGCCCCATGGCAGACCCTGCACCAGATGGCTGGACATGATTGAGGAAGATCTCCAGAGGCTCAACATCATCTTGGAGAACGTAGTGGGGCTGGCATGGGACCACCAGTGATGGGTAGCACTGGTAGACCTGGTCAGCTCTACACATGATGACACCTCTGAGATGACTCCAGCCCCATCAAGCAAGAGCATGAAGCAGCAACAGTAAGCTAAGCTGACAGGAGCCCACACACACAGCGGGCTTCTTTCAGTTTCTCTCTACCAAATCCATTCACACAGCATGGGGCTTATAGTAAAAGACACTTGGCTAAGGTGACACACAGTGGGACTGAAACCAAAACGATGTAGTTGCGAAGCAAGCTTCTTACCGCACAGCAACATCTGCAACTATAGCCACACCTGTACCTGTAGCCACACACCAGTTCTATGTCATACCTTTTATTTCTGTTAATCAATCTGTTCATGATTTAACCAATAATCTAATTAATTATTTAGTTAGTAGTGCCATCAATCAATAAGCTAAGTTTGTCAAAATCCTTTCATAGCAAGACTGATGGCATCAAAAATAGTGACAAAAGAACTTTGATGAACCTAGCTGATTCACTGATTGAGAAGTTAATCAAACAAGTAATTAGTTAACTAGCTAAACGTTAATGAATTGACTAATAATGATGAAAGAAGTGAAATGGAACCAGTGCATGTGTTTATTGTTGGCATAATGAGCCTCAAAAGATATAACAAAATATGCTTCAACACCCAAGTTCATATCATGAATCTTGCAAACTAAATATTAAAGCAAAACAGTCTAAATATGAGGCATTAATTATTTCAACCATTTGTCTAGTGCCGTTACATAACTGAAGCTGATCAATGTTCAGTAATAGTATAATAGTGATTCCAAAGAATTTAAGAATTCAACTGGACAGTTGACATGTATGTATGTATGTCACACAAGGATGGAAGGTACCAGGCTTTAATCCTTGTGTAATACTATTCTTATGCATAGAGTAGTTCCACATGTGCATCCAGCCCTGGAAAATATCCCTCTGTAGAATAACATGTGGTAACCAAATAATGGCATAAAAGGTTTTTACTTGTATTATACTACACACACACATACACACACACACATTGATATATATATATATATATATATATATATATATATA
>NC_068985.1:113586995-113592707 GCF_001194135.2 Octopus bimaculoides
CACACACACACACACACACACACACACACACGCACACACACATATTATATATATATATATATATATAATGAAAGAGAGAGATATGAGCAATTCTATAAAAAAGGATACAAAAACTCAAAAGTTATAAAACTATGTGCTCCTATGATTTATGTAATTTTATTCTCCCATAAGCCAATAGGATTCAAAAAAGTATAAAAATGATTGTCATGTGACCAAGGCAGCCATCTTGGATCTAGCCTAGGAGATGACAATATGACTGCAGGACCAAAGGTAGGTACCCAGTTCCATCCTAGAAAAAAAATAACTTTCCATCTTACTAAGATTTATTTTCTGGATGAACTAGAGTAAAACTACAGTTTGGCAGTGTCATTTTCTGGAAGATCATCCTGCTTGTCAGCAAAAACAAAATCTACTGTGGCCATTAGAATTTGGTGTGACAGTTATATTGTGGCATTATAAGTTTAGTCTACAAAATCCTGACAAATAATTACTTTAAACTGATGCAACCATTATGACATGTAAGGGTGGGGTCAGATTTTATTCTTATACACAGAGATTTATTTTTTCAGTAACATGAACCTGCTTGTGTACTGTTCATGGAAATTTCAGCCACATAATCATTAGTGACTTGCTGTATTATAAGGACTCCCACAGTTACCTGTAATGTGTGTAAAATGTCTAGATTGAATTATCTAAGACATTATGCATATGCTGCAATAAGCTTCAAGCAACATTATGTAGAAGTTTGTGTTCATGTGTAGCACACATTTTGAATGCATAGTGTGTGTTTTTATCTTTTGATCAATTCTTCATTGTCCTGATTGATTAAGTGTGGAATACTAATTGGTATTTGAGTTTCAATGTGGCATCAGCTACACATTTCTAGATGGAAATGTTGCATCGGTTATGTGTACCTGTTGTGTCAATTACCTTTTGCCAAAGGCACTATAGCATGTCTTAAAACAATGGTGTTGGATATGAAAGCATGTGTAACATTCATACCACTTCAGGTTTCTTTTGATATAAAAATTGTTTGCACATGTAAATCTTCTGCACAGGGTTTCCAGCAAAAGTACCACCAAGTCAGAATTATGTCTTTTTTCCATTGTGTCAGCTATGCAAGTATTTAGCTTGTATATTAAAAGGCAAGTTGTGTGTGTGTTGTGTAAACCACTTCTACTTCTACAATTCTCAACTGAATTTCACCAAATTTGACATACGTGATTTCTTTGACTTAAGATGTATTTTCTTATTTTTTCCTCGAAATTCCATGCCCCCAACATAAATAGAATACTCTCAAGTTGCTTAGGATTTGAACCCACCACGTCTATGCAACAGTACGTGTTTGATCTTATATATTAAAAGGCAAGTTGTCTGTCTGTGCGTGTGTGTTGTGTGAACCACTTCTACTCTTACAATTTTTAACCGAATTTCACCAAATTTGACATACGTGCTTTCTTTGACTTAAGATGCTTTTTCTTATTTTTTCCTCAAAATTCCACACCCCCAACATAAATAGACTACTCTCAATTCGCCTAGGAGTTGAACCCACCTCGTCTATGCAACAGTATGCATTAAATCTTATATATTAAAAGGCAAGTTGTATGTCTGTGTGAACTACTTCTGCTCCTACAATTTTCAACCAAATTTCACCAAATTTGACGTGTGCTTTCTTTGACTTGGGACGCTTTTTCTTGTGATTTTTTTTTCCCTCAAAATTCTGCACACCCAACATAAATGGACTACTCTCAATTCGCCTAGGATTTTAACCCACCACGTCTATGAAACGGTATGCGTTTGATCTTATATATTAAAAGGCAAGTTGTCTGTCTGTGTGTTGTATGAACTACTCCTACAATTTTCAACCGAATTTCACTAAATTTGACATGTGTGCACCCTTTGACTTAGGATGCTTTTTCTTACAATTTTTTCCTTGAAATTCCGTGCTCCCAACATAAATGGACTACTCTCAATTCACCTGGGATTTGAGCCAGTGAAAA
Source organism: Octopus bimaculoides (assembly GCF_001194135.2). Lineage (NCBI taxonomy): Eukaryota > Metazoa > Mollusca > Cephalopoda > Octopoda > Octopodidae > Octopus > Octopus bimaculoides. Next base: position 113,588,996 of record NC_068985.1, read on the forward strand.
AACGTGACACATACCTGGCTGGAAAAAAATCAATACTTATTTTTAGTATTAACAAATTCTTGCAAATGTTGCATCAGTTATTATTACACCAGTAACTCTCTCGAGCTTAAACTATAATGCCATAATAACGTTGGATCACGTACCTGTAATAATAAATTTCAAGTTTTAGAAAATATTGAGTGCAATTGTTTAGACAAAATATGATGTCTGCTTTCTGGTCGATGTTTAGCAGTAAACATGCTTCACAAATGTAATGTTGTTACGGAGACCAATACTTATATAGGCTGCTCCGTAAATCACAAGGAGCACTGACATAACCACTATTCTTCCTTCAAATTAAGACATAGGGCTGGCAGGATAATAGTAATAATGATTATAGTAATGATAACATTAAGGATTAATAATGATAATAACAAAGATAATAATAATTATAACAGTAATATGAGTTTCAGTGTTGAAACTCTAGTAACAGCCATGAAAATTTGGGAACTCAAGGACGACAGTGTTAAATTTGATTTGAGTTGGGACATCATTAGGGTTGCTAAACCGTACTTAAACAGCAGATATGGGTGCAGACTTTGCTGCATGGAGTTGTTTGAAATTTTAAAGAGATCAAATAGTGAAAATTTAATAAATAATAAACTAGACCTTCGTCTTTCCGGTACACATAAGGCTACCCATATTTTTAAAAATAATTTAAGGACATTAAGTAACCTCTGTGATAACTCCTAACCTAGGGCCTATCTAACTTACTTCCTCTATTGTTTATCCAAAGTCGATCAATTTGGTTTTGAGTCCTTCTAGTCTCGTTTTTCCTTTACTATTATTTTCTAACTGCTCTTACTATACTCGCATGGTATGTTATATTGAAGGAACTAACCATTCTATCTGTGAGGTACCTGTTATTATGCAATAGTGATAACAAAGGTATCTAACCTAGAAGTAGCAGCCTACACACCCTAGCCAGTTTTTGTTCCAATTCTACTAAGCAAGTAATCCTTACACCAAGATACAGTTATTTGTGCTGCACTTGTTAAATGATAGATAGAACACGCTATCCAAACCTCTTACTTGTGACTATTGTTCAGAATTACATTACCTGATTCACACAATGGTGATTATACTATATAATTAAATAATATCAACGCCACCTGTATTACATTCCATATTGTTAATCATTATACTACACCCCACCGTTGGCTTTCTTTGATATCTGATCTGGTATTTCCTCTAACTGTACAAAGTGTCGTTTATTATATAGCTCACTCTTTCTTTAAACTCCTTAAGCATAACTAGTACTCTATCATTACCAGGCAAACATGTCCCAGTATTACAAGCAGTCCCTACTAACCTATATACATATTCATATCTAAAACAACACCCTACATCTTTCCACTTTACCAGATAAATCATTCGTGCTTAACGCTACAATTCCTTTAAAGTTAGATCTTATTATTCAATTGCCTTCAAACCCTTACCTAAACTTTAAAACAATATCCACAAAATACCCCTAAATTCTGTGTATCTCCGCCCTCCTCCCTTTGTCCTTTAGCCTTAGCTAGCAAATCCTAAACCCCAACCCTAGGCCTAAATGGCTTGTATGCATTTATTTTTCTTCTCCCTTTTTCTTTCTTCATTTTTTTTCTTTCTTTATCCTTAATTTATCTTAGGTCTTCTAGCTACCCTCTGCTCTAATCCTACTATAATAAAATATCACATACACCCTACTCCAGCCTACCAGACTCCTATCTCACCTAGGTTACTGATCTTAGATATCATATTACACCCTTTCACAAACTATATTCTCAACCTCAACAGCCAACTTTGTTGGTCACTCTTCCATTTCATAGTTGGCTTCAACAGACTTCAGCCATGTCCCTACCGTTTTCTTGGGATATTCCTTTGTTTGTAAAATAATGTTTCATCTGATGATAACGGTTTTTTGTAATGTAGTAATGTTCTCATTCTTCATATTAAAAAGATGCATAAGAAACAGTTGTAATGAGTTGACAATTATCTACCGTATGATATTATTCATTTGATTATACTACACCAAGGGGATTTACAACTTGTCAGACACCCTAACGCAAGTTTTCGACCAGTCCCTAGGTGCTAAATGTTCATAAGGTTGGTTTTCTCTCAGTACATAACCAGAATATCCTATTTGATACTTAACCATTGGCCGGAACCACAAGTTTATCCAACCCTACCTGGGGCATATCTGTTCAAGTACCTGATGCTATCTGAATCCTTTGCTTGAAGGAGGCGTTTCATATTTTAAAATGCAATTCTCCCACACTACTTAATAGGTACAACGAAGCACTTAGCACCTGTAATCACCGTTTCTTCCATACATTCAAATTCTATCACAGACACAAATGCACAAATGACCACACAACGTACTCCCACAACTCCCCATAGGTAACCCCAACCAACTTGAGTTAGCAAATAGGTCCCCCTTCTACCATCTTTAAAATAGTTTTCAGCTCTATTTATAGAATATTAAACCACATGGTTCCGGGTTCAGTCCTACTGCGTGGCACCTTGGGCAAGTGTCTTCTACTATAGCCTCGGGCCGACCAAAGCTTTGTGAGTGGATTTGGTAGACGGAAACTGAAAGAAGCCTGTCGTATATATATGTATGTGTGTATGTGTTTGTTTGTCTGTTTGTCCCCCCAACATCGCTTGACAACCGATGCTGGTGTGTTTACGTCCCCGTAACTTAGCGGTTCGGCAAAAAGGGCCCGATAGAATAAGTACTAGGCTTCCAAAGAATAAGTCCTGGGGGTCGATTTGCTCGACTAAAGGCGGTGCTCCTTCATGGCCGCAGTCAATTGACTGAAACAAGTAAAAGACTACTCACTTTCTCTCTTATTTTACTTTCTTCCTTTAATACTATTCTTCGAACCCCACCAACATCATCACCCCCTACAGGATCCTTCCTATCCTCACACTGTACACAATTATAACTACCTCCCTCTTACTTAACATTACCTCTTCACACTCCTTTTCTCCTCCTATCCATTTCTTTACTAAACTTATGCTTCCACCCCCATCTTTTTCCCTTTGTTCTCTTTACTTCTTCCTTCCTGTCAGTACAACTGACCTCTCAATCGCCTACTGCTGGCGCCAATACCTTCATTTCTCCCTTAAATTATTTCCTCCTCCTTTCCTTCCTGTCTTAATCCTACACACATCTTCCACTCACTTCGGACTGTCCTTTAAGTAAACAACGTACAGAGTAAACTGGATATGATATGATATATATCCACCATTGCAATTATAATTATCTCTGGGAAATACCCACACGGATTCTTTACATGGATGCTTACTGTTGGAATGGAACCATACTCCAAGTACTTTTTCTTCTTTGTTATTTCTTCTACGCATCACTCTCATTTCTTAATGCAAATCTCCTCTTATAGATGTAATAATCCATTCTTCTACTATTACCGTCTCCGATGAAGGGATACATTGAAGTTTCCCTGAAACAGATGTAAGACTTTCTATATAAATTTACTAATGCAATTGGTCTCATTCTTTTTTTTTATATATATACACACGCTAATACACGACCCATGTTATATTTCCCACTCATGTTGCAACCACATCAGGGGCAAAACTAGTCGGTATACAGCACTTACTCGGTATTACCTGTATCTTTAGGGTTTGGTTGACTCCATTACCCTACGTAACTTATATATATATATAT
>NC_068985.1:113592992-113594649 GCF_001194135.2 Octopus bimaculoides
GGGACACTGGTAGAATGTCATATAAAACATCTTTTACTCTTAGTCTTCTTAACAAAAAAACGTACATCGCAAGTTATTCCATGTTAAAGTTGTCGTATTTCTGTAATTTCAACCAATCACTGACGTCTATTCAGCTGAATAGAGTTACTGCTGGCCGGTCATAAAAATGTTATTCCCTGTGACATATTTCATCCGGTTTAATCGTAATTTATACGCATATATTGTTTATATAATAAATTACGCTGTGCGTATCTATGTGTGTAACAATTTTAGAGTTCGGATTCTAGAGTTAGGGTTAGTTTAAGGGTTAGGGTTAACAGTCTAGCTAGGGTTAGGGGATTAATACGATATACACCGTTACAGCGCTAACTGTTTTCAACTGAATAGACGTCAGTGATTAGTAGAAATTATCGAAATAAGACAATTTTTTACATGAAATAAATTCGAATACAAACATTTTTTTTCTGTTCTATAACACAAAATAGATAAGTATACGAAGTTTGAAAGTCTTTCGGTACCTAAAACACTACATAAATGAAAACTGGTGCCCCCGTTTTGAAATAGATCCATATCTTCCACCAACGTCTCATTTTTCTAATGTTCTTTTATGGCTGGGCTCTCTTCCTAATACCATCCACTTTACAGAATGTACTGGGAGTACTTTATGTAGCACCAGCACTATAGCAGTTGCCTTACCATGAGAAAGGCTAAATAACACAGCTGGTGGTGAAGATGATGACGATGGTAGTGGTGGTAACAATGATAATAACGATGTTGTTGATACTGCTGCTGTTGATAGCAATGATGATTGTGATGATGATAATGGTGATGAACTGCATCGTACTGCACACAACTCGCATTTCTTTGGTGCAGCTGCAAAAAAAAACAAACCCCAAACCAAGTCAAACCTGAGCAGATGAGCAGCTACAATTGGATGCAAGAAGACATATAAGTTTAATACTTTATATGAACACATGGTGAGGGAGAACACGAAGGAATAAAAATGAAGGAAGCAAAAGAAATAAGAATAAAAACCCCAAAGCATCTTTGACATATGGCAAATTACATCGGAATTACTAACAACACACGTGATTGATTATATTGGCATTCTATCTGGCATCACAGAGCAGTTTGCAAACGATAAAATTTTAATTTAAATGCCGTGCTTATTTCACTTGTCTAAATATGCTTCTTTCTCTTATGTCTATCTCTTTCTCCCACTCCTACTCCCTCTTTCTCCCACTCTTTTCTCCTACTCTCTCTTTCTCCCTTTCCTACACATCTCGCTTTCCCATTCGTTGTCCCCTCCCTCTCTTCCATGTCTCTCTTTCATCCCCTCTCCATATCACTCTTCCTTCCCTCTTTCACACTCTTTTCCCCTCTCTCTCTCTCTCCCCATATCTCTTTTTCCTCTTCCTCACTCCCTCTCCATCTCTCTCTCTCTCTCCATATCTCTTTCTCCTCTCCCTCACTCCCTCTTCATCTCTCTCTCTCTCTCTCCATATCTCTTTCTCCTCTCCCTCACTCCCTCTCCATCTCTCTCTCTCTCTCCATATCTCTTTCTCCTCTCCATCACTCCCTCTCCATCTCTCTCTCCATATCTCTTTCTCCTCTCCCTCACTCCCTCTCCATCTCTCTCTCTCTCTCTCTCTCTCTC
>NC_068985.1:113594659-113596821 GCF_001194135.2 Octopus bimaculoides
CTCTCTCTCTCTCTCTCTCTCTCTCTCTCTCTCTCTCTCTCTCTCTCTCTCTCTCCCTCCCCTACATAGTCTCTTCTCTGATCCCTCTTCTCTCATCTTCCTCCAACTCTCTCTGTCATATGTCCCTCACATCTTCATTGAACCAATTAAACACCCAACTCTTTTGCACAGATTCAACTGAAACTGCGGAGGATCTGCTAAAAGCAAAATAGATTTTTCTGACAAACAAACCAAGAAGAATCTAAGAACAGGAAATGCATTTTTGGTTACTTGTCTTCACTTTCAGAAATAGAGAAACTTCTGGAAATCTAAAAATATCACAGCTTTGGTCTTCTTGTTTCTTTTCTCTTCCTCATTTGTTTTTGGTTTTAGATAACTTCTATGTTGTATGCATACACACACATACATATCTATGTACATACATACATACGTACGTACGTATGTACGTATGTACAAAGAGATGTATGTGTGTGTGATAGTGTGTCTGTTAGCATTTGTTTTTATGCCTGGTGAAGGCGACTAAATCAAAACTTCAAAGTCACTATCAACCTTTCCTTAGTAAAAATATGCTACACACATATGGGCATGTATACATATATACACGGCTTTATGGATGCGAAACCATTTGTCACTTTCTGACTGGACATATATCTAACTGCATGTAATATCTATACACACACACACACATATATATGTAAGTTTTAACTATATATATATATCATCATCATCATCATCGTTTAACGTCTGCTTTCCATGCTAGCATGGGTTGGACGATTTGACTGAGGACTGGTGCAACCGGATGGCTACACCAGGCTCCAATCTAATTTGGCAGAGTTTCTACAGCTGGATGCCCTTCCTAACGCCAACCACTCAGTGTAGAATAATATATATATATATATATATATATATATAGAACAAACAGTAAGCGATTATCAATCCTGGCAAAATACTTCATAGGCTCTCGGTTGGCACAACAAGCTAACAGTATTACTTTGATTGCTCTTTTACTGAAGAACTCCAAGTAATTTCTTGGTAGGATTCGAAGTAATTGTTCATCACAGTTCTATATCGTAAATCCATGGATGGACTTCAGATGAACTGGTTTTCACAGTCATATATAATAAGTTAAAATAATGGTCATAATGGTCAATAATTCCTTTACAATAGCCATTCTTCAAGTGCTCTGCTTGTTATTTTCAGCAATGACTCTGATGAAGGTATCTTTCAATTTATCTCAATTGATCAATAGACCAATTGAATAAACCTATCTATAACGACTACTGGAAACAGCTGTAAGCCAAATTTGCTAATTAATATGTAATGACCATTGTTTTAACTTGTCTCTTTTATATATATATATGTGTGTGTAATATATATATATATATAAGTGGGTGCGGAGCACTAGTGTAACAATAATTGGGTACCCTCCCAGCAGTATATTGGATAGATATTATCTTTTAGTGGGTTGGATCCTCAACCCCGAACTCTCTTGGATTATATATATATATATATATATATATATATATATATATACAAATTAATAGGGTAAAGGTTTATCAATTTATTAATAAATCAACAATTAATAATTTTTACCAAGACCTTCGGTATGTAAGCACCATTATCGGTCAAATTTTCTGCGGTATTGCTTGTGACGCACATGGTAATTCCTTGAGGAGGAAATAGTGGACTGGCTGGCCGAGGTAGGTTCGGATGTGTTTTCAGGTTGTGCCGATGCATGATGTTCACTCGTTCATACTTGCACAATTTGCTAGCACCGTCGAATTTACAACTAGAATATCATACCGATGAAGGAAATGGAGTGTTATCGCACCTAATCCAGGAACGCGTCTATGATTAACTTCGACTGGTTAGTTTTCATTGTTTTTTCTTCTTGTTTTGCCTTTGTGAGTTACAAGTAATGCTATCTGTTGGAGTCTCAGCTTTTTTAGCTATTTCTGAACTTCGGTATGTGGTGAAGCAAATGCTTGCTGTTCCCTTAATTATGTTTATATATATGTATATATATATAAACATAATTAAGGGATCAGCAACAGTTGCTTCACCACATACCGGTGATAATGGTGTTTACATACCGAAGGGCTTGGTAAAAATTATTAATTTATTAATAAATTAATAATCCTTTACCCTTTTATTTGTAACAG
>NC_068985.1:113597522-113598987 GCF_001194135.2 Octopus bimaculoides
TATATATATATATATATATATATATATATATATATATATATATATATCACTTGATCTGGCAGTTCCAGCAGCCATAGCAGACAATTTTTGTCTGTCAGTGATATAATTATGTGTGTTTTTATGCCCCACAAGTCCATATGAGAGGTTCTCTCAAGGTAAATGACACAATATTCTGCATTCTAATCCAACCTCCACCTTAGGTTGGAGATCAAAATTACTTTTTGGTATTAACACTGCCTCTGTCGCTATCAATTTTATATATATGACTGGGTTGTGTTGTGTTCTTGAGCAAGACACTTTCTCTCATGTTGCTCTAGTTCACTCAGCTGCGAAATTGAGTTGTACATGCATACAATATTAAGGATTCTGGAGTGAATCGAGTACTTAAATGATATGCACCAGGTTGGGGTGAATGAGTAAGAAACGGGTATAATGAACTGGCATCTAACCATTGTCTGTTATTTATTCATTTGCTTATATTTATATCTATCTATCTATCTATATATATATATATATATATATATATATATATATATATATATATATATCCCTGGATGTATTGCTAGGTCCACAGTGGGGAAGTTAAGAAGTTATCTGTCTGCTCTTGACTAAGCAATTAATTATTGCACATTAAGTAATTAACTGAAGCATGGTACAGTCTACCAAGTCATACTAATAGTTCTAAAATATATGTGATGTGATATTATGTGTGTGCATGCAAGTTGAGCGTATGTGATCATCATTTAGCATCCACTTTTCCATGCTTGCATGGATCTGCCGGAATTTGCTGTGGCAGATTTTCTCACCAGACACTTTTTTTTATCACTAACCCTCACCTGTTTCCAAGCAAGGTAATATTTCCCAATGGCCAGACCCGTTTTTTTTTTATGGAAGACTGGAAAGGAACAAACTTGCTTGTATGATGATGACATACAAGCATGCATGCACACAAACACACACACACACACACACACACACACATGTGTGTGCACGCATATGAGTTTCTTTCAGTTTCTTATTTCTATATTGCCCTCAAGGGGCTAAACATAGAGGGGATAAACAAGGACAGACAAAGGGATTAAGTTGATTATATCGACCCCAGTGCGTAACTGGTACTTAATTTATCAACTCCGAAAGGATGAAAGGCAAAGTTGACCTCGGCGGAATTTGAACTCAGAATGTAAAGACAGATGAAATACTGCTAAGCATTTCGCCTGGCATGCTAACGTTTCTGCCAGCTCGCTGCCACCTAATGAGCTTCTTTCAGTTTCTCTCTACCAAATCAGCTCACATGGCTCAGGTTAGCCTAGATCTATACTTTTTACCTTTTACTTGTTTCAGTCATTAGACATACTGCCAAGCTGGGGGCACCACCATCAAGAACTTTTAGTCAGAACCTTATTTTTTTTTAAGCCTGGTATTTATTCTATCAATCTCTTTTGCAGAACTGCCAAGTTACGGGGGC
>NC_068985.1:113599059-113600704 GCF_001194135.2 Octopus bimaculoides
GGGGGCATAAACACACACACACACACACACACACACACACACACACACACACACACACACACACACATGTATGACAAGCTTCATTTAGTTTGTCTTCCAAATTCACTCACTTTGCTTTGGTCAGCCTGAGGCTATAGTAGAAGACACTTATCCAAGGTGCCACACCGTAGGACTGAGCCCAGAAACATGTGGTTGAGAAGCGAACTTCTTACCACACAGCCATGCTTATAGTAGAAAATGCTTGCCAAAGATGCTATATAGTGGGACTGAACCCAAAACCACATGGGTGGTAAGCAAGCTTCTTAACCACACATCCATACCAGCACCTAGATGTGTGTATAGGCGTGTGTGTGTACACACGCACACGCACACACACACATACATACATACATGCATGCACGCACGCACGCACATGCTTCCCCCAAAAGCCTCACATTTTCTTTTCATGTCTGACGTCAAAATTGTCTCAATTCAATTATGAAAAACACTTTTCCATTTGTATTAAGATAAAAGAAATGTATCCAAAAAATACTAATTACAATTTCTATTTACATATAATCACCATAATGAGGTTTGGTGTCAATCAATCACGCTTTTCTTTATCTAATACAAAAATGTGATTAATTCGTTAACTTTATCCTAATTGAAATTCTCCAATGAGTGAATAATTTAGCCCCATTGATTTGGAAAGAGATAAGTTTAAAATGTTTCATGGGAGTCATTTGTATGAGGTGGTAAAAAGCTGAGTTAACTGTGGAGAAGTGATGGTTATAGAAATAAAACTAGGGCTACATCGGTGACCCTTTGATGGATACTAATTGTTTTGGGGAAAAATTACTAAAAACATCATGAAAATCTAAAGGGCTGTTTGGTTGAAAAGTAAGCTTTGCAACCTGGTGGTTTCAGATTCAGTGCCCTGTCTCACTCTACAGCTCATCATGCAAGGGTTGTTTATATTCCCAGGTTGACTAATGCCTTGTGTGTAAATTTGGTAGCCAGAAACTGTGTGGAAGGCCATTGCGTGCGTGTTTATATATATATATATATATATATATATATATATATATATATATACGTGTGTGTGTGTGGGGGGGGTGCGTGCGTGTCCCCACTGCTCACCACTTGACAACTATTGTTGGTTTATTTACATTCCTTTAACTTAGTGGTTTGGCAGAAGGAACTGATAGAATAAGTACAAAACTTACAAAAATATATGTATATAAATAATGGGATTGATTTGTTTGGCCAAAACCATTTAAGGTAGTACTTCTCCATAACCACAATCCAGTGATTGAAACAAGTACTTATTTTAAATTCTATTCAATAATTTATTTTAAATGCTGTGATGGGTTACAACAAACAAGTCCCTAACCAATGTTGAGCCTCTATAGAGTGTATAGTTGTAATAGCTGCCAAATATCCATTGACTGTCATAATAAAATGAAGGATACATCGACTAATTTATCCAAAATATAGTATCTGTGGGAGGTGCGTGGCTTAGTGGTTAGGGTGTCAGCATCATGATCATAAGATTGTGGTTTCGATTCCTGGACTGGGCGACGCATTGTATTCTTGAGCAAAACACTTCATTTAATGTTGCTCCAGTTCACTCAGCTGGCAAAAATGAGTAATGCTGCGATGGACT
>NC_068985.1:113600714-113603214 GCF_001194135.2 Octopus bimaculoides
GACTGGTGCCCCATCCAGCTGGGGAACACATACACCATTGAAACTGGGAAACCAGGCCCATGAGCCTGGCTAGGCTTTGAAAGGGCACATTTATTTTTTGTAGTATCTATGAAAACAAGTCAGGATAGTTAAATCTGGAATGCCTTATATCTTACATCACCCTAATCAGGATTCCATCCACCTGTCCATCCATCTATTATCCTCGAAGGGTCGTTGGGGTAGAGTCCTCAGGTATCTCTTCCATGGGGTCCTATCAGAAGCAAGCATTGTTACATTTTCTGATTGGATTCTCAAACATGATCAACTGAGACTATCTCATTCTTGGTCTACTCTTTAGATCAGGAGTTCCCAACCATTTTTCACCTAAGGACCCCTTTGATTACTATTTTATTCTAGTGGACCCTCATAGTCATTCAGTGTATAAAAACTAGCTTTATAGATGCTTCTTTGAAAATTCATATTTTGTTCTTTCACACATTAACTTGCATGGGTTGAACTATGTAAAATGTTAGAGAAAGAAACCCAGCTGTTTCTTGCAATACATACCAACATATACATCTGAAGCAAAATGTTTTCAGAGTCCCTTAAAATACTATTGTGAATCCCTAATTTACTATTTTGTTGCATGGACCCCTAAAATCTTATATTGACCCCCAGGGACCATATAGACTCAGTTGAGAACCACTGCTCGAGATCTCCTACTAACTGGTTCAGTTTGATGACTCTATCTTACGATCCTTTTCTGAGGCAGTCTAGTCATATGTCTGTAGTACTAGAGTTATGACTGCTCAATGCTGAGAAGTCGTAGCTCAAGCTGGAGATACTCCCTGACTTCTCAGATACTCACCCAGTTGAGTTACTCTAGAATTCCTTCAGGGAAACACCATTTCACTTGGCTTGCATCCATACGTATCACATGTCCCTACCGACAGTCTTCTTTCTGATATACTAAATCTGATTCTTTTTAAACCCAGTTTTTCTCCCAGAATATTTGTCTTATGAGGGGGTGCTGAAAAGTTACTAGCTTTAAGGGTTTTCTATGGCCCAATCTTCCAAGTACTTTTACAAGGCTTAGAAAAACTGAAGACCACTGTAATAAGCATGTGAATCTGAGAGGGAAATATATTGAATAAAATCATAACTGATTCACCTGTATTTTCTTTTACCCAAAGCCAGAAATTTTTCAGCATCCCCTCATACATTTTTCATGCACACTTACATTGCATATCCAATGGAGCATGCTCCCTTCATTTCTTTTCAGTCTTCTTAAGCCCTTTGCATTTAAGGTCCATGTCTCACCTATCATGTTGTATCACAATTCTAATACAAGTCATACACTCTACCCTTCACTCTAAGGAGAACGAGCTTTATCAGCAGTGCTAGTAACTCACTGATCTTTCTTCAGCCTACTCTTACCTTGGTTGCTATATTTTCAGAGCAACCACCTTCACTTACCTAGGTAGCAAGAGCTTTGAACTCTTCTAGTGAGCCATCTGGGCATCTAGGAGAATCCATTTCTGGTGTGCTCATTGTACTTACTACTCCACTGTATCTATCACATACAAAGATCATATTTACTGTTAGTCTACCTGTATTCCACTACACCTCTTGTATGTTCATAGTTACATGGGTACAGCATCACAAATTTATATGTACTCCTTTATTGCATATTGAGCAAGGCCATTTTCCTGACGGTGCCTAGGTCCTGTCTCCTTTCCTATTGATTAAAAACCTTCATCTTTATGTTTATCATAAGGCTTCTTGATTCTAAGTTTAGCTTTCATGCTTGGGACTTCGTTAGTCCCCCCCCCCTCATTAAATTTAGTTTTGAGAACTAGATCATCAATATATAGGAGCTTCCATGGACAGTCAGTCTTGAGCTCCTTTGTGAGTTCCTGTAGGACTATGATAGTCATCATCATCATCATTATCATCATGATGTAATGTCCATTTTCGTCATGTAATGTCCCTGCTGCCAAGAGCTGGATGGTTTGACAGGAACTGGCAAGTCAGAAGACTGCACCAAGCTCTGCAGCCTACTTTGGCATGTTTTCTATGGCTGGATGATCCTCCTAATGCCAATCACTTCACAGAGTGCACTGGGTATGCTAATTTCATCACTAAAATTGTTGTTGACTCTCCCTTAGTGCATCTTTGTACATAGCGTGTACAGCCCTCACAAGCCATTCATCTACACCTAGTTTCCTTAGTGACTATAAATTACTAAGTGTGGTACTCTATCAAATACTTTCTCCATGTCCATGAAAGACTTGGAACAATGGTTTATTCTTAGCCAAGTATTTCTCCTGAAGTTGCTTCAATAAGAAGATTGGACCCATGGCACCTCTTCAGGAGACAAAGCCAAACTGCATCTGATCTTAGTCATAGCACGATTGATCCATAATAGAGTAGACCCTCTTCATAACCTGATACAGCAGCTTGGTTCCCCTATAGTTGTTTCTCTCTAAGACATCTCCTTTGCCTTTGTAGCAGTTTATGA
>NC_068985.1:113605500-113607561 GCF_001194135.2 Octopus bimaculoides
TATATATATATATATATATATATATATATATATGTTAAAGGGAATAATTAATAAATTTTTCCCTTATGAGGTTTTTCACGCTAACTACTTAATAAATTCTGATAAAGATTTTATTCTATTTTAAAATTTTATATATATATAATGTATGTATATGTGTATCTGTCCCCTCTATACCTTAAATCTGTTAACTGGCACAAACCTACATCCCCTCAATACTACCCCTCCTCTCTCCACTTGAGGGTGTTATTGTCTTGTAAGGTACTCGGTGACCCTGTTGGTGCTGGTGTTACGTAAAAGTCACTGGAGATGGTGCCATATACAAAGCATCGGTATTAGTACCACTTAAAAAGTACAGGGGCTGGTGCCATGTAAAAAGCACTGGTGCTGGTGCCACATAAAATGTACCTGGTGCATTCTGCAAAGGGGTTGGCATTAGGAAGGACATTCAGCTGTAGAAGCAATGCCAAACTAGACATGGAAACCTGGTATGACTCCTTTCCTTGCCAGTTACTGTCAACCCATCCAACCCATGCCAGAATGGAAAATGGATGTTAAATGATGATGAAATGATATATACATGTGTATATATATACATATGTGTGTTTATATGTGTACGTATGTGTGTGTGCATGAAGCATGATCTTTGAACGTTGGGCCTCACAGAGACAATGACAAGTGACCGAAACCTTTGGTGATATGCTGTGCTTGAGAAGACCCCGCAAGTCATGTGAGATCGTAGTCATGGCCAATGCCCATGTCACATAACTGGCCCATTTAAAAGACCACAACCTTATGATCATGAGTCCAACACCCTAACCATTAAGACATGCACCTCCATCCTGGAGTTCTTAAGGTGGTCCAGTGTCCTGTTTGACACCCTTTTTGACATCTCCAGGGTTGGTGGAGCTCTCCACCCATGTTAGGCAATTCATCTGGGAGAAGCCCACTTCAATGTAAGACCTACAGCTTGTTGGTCATCACACCTGTCTTAGATTGCTGAACTACTGCACTTCGGGCTGCCAAGTCTAAAGAGTGAGATCTGATTATGTGGACGGACTTTCACTTCAAACGTACTGAGTGCAGTTAGAGAGTGAAGCACTGCAGTGATGGAGGAAGAAACGAAAGAGACAGGTACTGAATGGTACTGGTAATCAGTCTCAACACTGCATGTAGGTGGCTCTTCATGTTGGTCATTTGTGCACTGACTTGAGATAAGTTACATTCAACAGCACTGTTAATGACATAGCAGCCCTCTTTAGGTGTGACATTCCTTGTTCTCAATGCAGTTGGAATTAAAAGAAGGTGGCTTAAAAAGAAAAAAAGGGCTTGGATGACCCTCACCTGGTTGGCTCACCACAGTCAACAACCATCTCATTTAGAGAGGTAGAAAATGAAATGACCAGTGCTAGAAAAAAAACAGGAAAACATAAAAGTGGATAAAAGAAAAGAAGTCAGCTAGCTTCAACCTAGCATACTGGAATGTGTGCTCTGTGCAAGACTCTGCAAACAGTGACTGTTCTAAGAGGTGTCAGGCACTAGTTGTAAGTAGACTAGGTGTTCTGCATGCTGACATCACAGATAGAGGAGACTCAAGGAAGTATTTTGAAGTCCAGCTGAAATTCTAGCTCACCCAAGGATAGACTCCCACAGGGTTGGAGAGAGCTGCAGCAAAGAGGGAGAGCTTGATGAGATTGCTCTAGACTACTGCAAGCAATTTTGAGAAGGCCAGAGCAACTGTAGCGGATGAGAATCTCGAAAGGAGTCATCATCATGACCCCTGTCTAACCAAAGCCTACTAATTTGTCTCAAGTGTCATAGACCCTGTTGATTGGTGTGTGTGTGTGTGTGTGTGTGTGTGTGTGTGTGCGTGCGTGTGTGTGTGTGTGTGCTTGTGCGTGTGTGCGTGTGTGTGTGTGTGTGCGTATATATATATATATGAATGTGTGCGCATATATGTATATATATGAATGTGTGCGCATATATGTATATATATGAATGTGTGCGCATATATGTATATATATGAATGTGTGCGCATATATGTATATATATGAATGTGTGCGT
>NC_068985.1:113607658-113608897 GCF_001194135.2 Octopus bimaculoides
ATATATATATGAATGTGTGCGCATATATGTATATATATGAATGTGTGCGCATATATGTATATATATGAATGTGTGCGCATATATGTATATATATGAATGTGTGCGCATATATGTATATATATGAATGTGTGCGTATATGTATATATGTGTGTGCGCTTATATGTATATTGTGTTTGTATGTAATGTTCATATATACATGCATGCATGCATGCATATGTGTATGTATATAAATATGTACATATAGTTGTATATATTTATTTACAAATATATAACTCTCTTTCTCTCTCTCTCTGGCATTTTACTTTTACAAATATTCTCATTTTTATTTGCACAAATATTCTATTTTTACAAATATCTTTCGTTTTACAAAGATTTCTACAATATCTTTACAAATCTTTTTAAAAAAAACTTTAACAATATTTTGAAATGCTTCTATGCTCTGTAAGTAGATAATATTTGAAAACTATTTTAAAACTATTTCAAAAATATTTCAATCGCTTAATGTACCTCTGATGAGGGAAATGCTGCTATTTGTACTGGTTAGAAGATTCACCCAATACAAACACAATTTCCTGAAATGATTGTAAGGATATATACATTATCATATACTACTGCTCATCTAACTTCATCATTGACTTGTATTATTGGAATGCTTCACACTTAAAAGTTCTAATGTACCTACATCCATGTATTTCATATTCTCATGATTTATATTTAAGATTGGTTTGATGTCGTATATGAATTTTGACAAAGGGATTTGACCTACGAAAGTTTGTCCTTCACTTTACTTCATGTTATTATTTGCTCCAATAGAGCGCTGATTAGTTTTGCTGCAGTAAAAGTTTTCCGTTATATTTTTCATATAATTATATATATATATATATATGTGTGCCATAAATATCGCCATCCGCTTTAGAGAAAAATTTGTAGTTTGGAATCAGTAGTTCTTTGACTGCTATTTCTAAATTTTCAGTATGTTGGAGAAGCAACTCAATTGCTAATCCCTGTATATTTATGATGATAAATAGTTTTACCGATAAAGGTTTTTTCATACTGAACTACTTGGCAAAATTGTTAATTATTAATTCTATTATTAATTGACGATTCTCTGCCCTTATTCTTGTATATATATATATATATATAGTTAGTTTTTGTATGTGGCAGATGTTCAGGTGCAATAAACACTGTAAACAAACAGGAAACAACTTCTATCTCATTCCAGGAAGAAAAACTAGAGGT
>NC_068985.1:113609915-113618551 GCF_001194135.2 Octopus bimaculoides
TATATATATATATGATTATATCTTATTTTCTATTTGAAAGCTTAGTTATGAAGCACGTGTAGTCATATTTCCGATCGATTTAATTGATTTGATTATATTTTATTTTCTCTTTGAAAACTTGGTTATGAAACACGTGTAGTTGTTTTATTATTATTATTTTATGATTTTTACTTTGTATTTTATTATACTTATTTATCGTGTATTTACTTATTAATTTTTTCTATATGTGACTGGATTTTCATGGATGAGTTCATGAACTTTGGTTCTGTTCTCTAAATCATATATATATATATTGTGTGTGTGTGTGTGTATATATTCATCGTCATAAGAAATTTCGACCAATTTGTCAGCCAATAAATATTGCTTGATGTACAAATTATTTTGTACATATAGACACACACGGAGTTGTGTGATTGGATTGAAAACATTTTCTAACCACAAAATATCGGATTCATTCAACTCCATGTCTTTGTTAAATGTGTGGAACCTATCAAGCAAGAAGTGATGAACATTAAGGTGTTTTGGTAGTTCTTCATGCCAAAGCTCCTTGTTTATTTTGACAGTGCTATGTTCTTTCCATGTGTGAAAGTGTTTTCCTAGAAAATGAAACTAGGTGCAGGAGTGGCTGTGTGGTAAGTAGCTCGTTTACCAACCACATGGTTCAGGGTTCAATCCCACTGCGTGGCACCTTGGGCAAGTGTCTTCTACTATAGCCTCGGGCCGACCAAAGCCTTGTGAGTAGATTTGGTAGATGGAAACTGAAAGAAGCCTGTCGTGTATATGTATGTCTGTGTGTGTGTTTGTGTGTTTGCATTTGTGTTTGTCCCCACATCGCTTGACAACTAATGGTGTGTTTACGTCTTTGTAACTTAGCGGTTCGGCAAAAGAGACCGGTAGAATAAGCACTAGGCTTACAAAGAATAAGTCCTGGGGTTGATTTCCTCGACTAAAGGCGGTGTTCCAGCATGGCTGCAGTCAAATGACTGAAACAAGTAAAAGAGTAAAGAGAGCATTGAAGGATGAATAGAAAATTATTGACAGTTGGATCTTCCAAATATTTAAATTCAATTATTGAAGTTGAATCCACCAAATATTTTAACTGAATTCTTAATTGAATTGAGCAAAACATGGCTATTACCTACTGAGGTGTATGTAATGTTTAATTGATTAGCAGCAATTATGCAAAATACCATCATCATCATCATCCTTTGACACCCATTTTCGTTGCTGGCATGAGTAAGGCAACTTGACAAGATCAGCATGCTGCAATGTCTGCTACTTTACAGCATGTATTGGGTGATTTTTATGTGGCATCAGCACTAGTGAGGTTGCTATGCAGCCTGCAAGATCCAACAGAAGTGAGGTCACTGTGTAGCTTGTTAGATCCAGGATTTGTGAGGTGGCCATGCACCTTGGTAGACTTAGCACCAGTAAAGTTGCCATGCAGCTTATAAGACTTGTGCAGCTTGTGAAACATTTTGTATGCCTACTTTCATTGCTTTGACCGTGTCCTGGTTGTATCGAGGATGTAAAATACATAAAAAAAGCCACAAAATAAAGATGGATATCTTGTGGAAGAGTTTATTTCAAGACTTCAATGCACATGTCGGCACTGACCACAGATCATGAAAAGGAGTGATTGGGAGGAATGGTGGCCTTGAACTCGATGGAAATGGAAAGGCCCTACTAGACTTAGCTGCTGGAAATGGGCTCTCTATTATGAACACATTCTTCCAGCACAGGAATATCCATAAGTATACCTGATATAGGGATACTTTGAGACAGAGGTCACTAATAGATTTTGTTATCACCTCTGACTTCTTTGATTCTGTGTTAGACATTTCATGCGAAAAGCGAAACTGATCACCACCAGGCTGCTTGCAGCCCGAAAATATCTACAACAGTGGAGAGCTCACAAAACTGGCAAGTTGTAAGAGGATAAAGTGTGAAGCCTTAGTGGTTGATTGGATCAGAAATATATATATATGAGGACACTTGCATCCAAATTCAGAGACCTTTCCGAATAAAGAGGATGTTGATGCAGAGTGGAGATTGTTTTGTTTGGCAGTTTCTTCTTTGGCTGTACAATGTGGATGAAAGAATCTGTGTGGTGCTAGGTGCCAAAAGAACTCCTGGTGTAGATAGAGGATTAACCCTTTAATATTCAGATTATTCCCTCAAATGTAATGTTTGTTTATTTATGTTTTCAATTAAGCATGCATTATCTTGTAGTTTAGAGATTCCGATGATGTGGTTGCTTAGTTTTAGAATGACATTATGTGGATGAGGTGAAAGGCCAGATGTAGCCAGTTTCAATATTAAAAAAAGTTAAATATTTTGGTCAGATATGGCTGGTTTGAATGCTAAAGGGTTAAAGATGCCATCCAAGCAAAGAAGTATACAAAGCTTGGCTTGAAAGCAAGACTTGCCTTTGCACAGGCAGTACACTGAGGAATGAAAAGTAGCAGCAGAGACAATAAAAGCATCCAAGGTCAAGTTATAGGAAGACTATGGGGTTATGCTGAACTCTGATTTTAGATTGGCTAATAAAGTATTCTAGCAGACCATCTGCTAACTTTGTAACAAGAAACCTCCCACACCTGACATTAGGAACCTGACAGAAGTTCTCTCCACAGAAAAGAGTGTTCTTAGAAGTTTATGACAACACTTTGCTGATCTAAATCTGGTTACAATAAAATCTTCTGGTGGACACAAGGAGCATCTAGTGGGTGAACATTAACTTCAAAGTTGCTTAAGTCATCAGAGTGATTAAATCACTGAAGCATGGTAAGGCCTTAGATGCTAAAAACCTTAAACAGATAAGGTATTCTCTGGCTGACTCATTTATGTCAGGTGGCTTGGGCCTCTGGAAACACACCAAAACAATGGTAATCTGGGGGTGATAATCCCAACTTTAAAAAAAAAGTGACAAGAGAATGCTTTAATTATTGAAGAAGCTTCTTGTTGAGCCTACACTAGATGTTTGGAAGAGATGGGGGAAAACTGTTAAGTTCAAACTTACTGAAGGACAGGGTGGCTTCTATTTTGGATGCGGCATAACTGACCATTTATTCACTCAACAGCAGGTCTTTGAGAAATTGTGGGAATATTGCTTTGTAGACTTTGAAAAAAATATATGATCTGCTGCTGCAGAGGGTTTTGCAGGAATCTGTAATTAACCTGTTGGCATTTAAACTGGCTTTATCTGGCCCAAATATGCTATCTGCTTTATAGTTAAATCATCTAGATTCAGCCTCTTGCACCTACTCTACAATGTCATTCTACAAATAAGCAAACATATCATTGAAATCTTGAAGCAATGTGATGATGCACAATTAATTCAGAACAATGTGAATAAATAAGCATTACATTTGACAATCTGAATACTAAAGGGTTAATTGGTAACTTTTGGTTGCTGTAAAATCCCTATGCAAAAGCCCAAATGTTTGTATTCAGGTAAATTGTGCTGCACTGAAACCTATCCATATGGGTGATGGACTTCAGTAGGGGTAAAAATTATGGAAGGTTTAAGTACCTTAGGGCTGTATTCAAGAGCGATGGTAGGCAAGAGGCTGAATTGAATGCTAGAATTGCAGGTACTGGTAGAGTAATGCACCAGCCCCAGCATTCGAAGCTTAGAAGAGGAGAGGTTCACCTTCCTGGCACTTGTGCCGCAGCTTTGCGTTTCTGGCAATTGTGCCGGTGGTACATGAAAACTCATTTGAGTGAGTTCGTTGCCAGTGCCACTGGACTGGCTCCTGTGCAGGAGGCACGTAAAATACACCATTTTGAGCGTGGCCGTTGCCAGTACCACCTGACTGGCCTTCGTGCCAGTGGCACATAAAAGCACCCACTACACTCTCGGAGTGGTTGGCTTTAGGAAGGGCATCCAGCTGTAGAAACTCTGCCAAATCAGATTGGAGCCTGGTGTAGTCATCTGGATCACCAGTCCCCAGTTAAATCGTCCAACCCATGCTAGCATGGAAAGCGGACGTTAAACGATGATGATGATGATGATGATGATTTTCATGCTTATTCTCATTTGTTAAGCAACCAGAATAGGGTTTTACCAAATCAGTGGAGTAGATAGCTCAGATATCAAGAAGTCTCTCCAGGTGGAGCTGCTCATTCTCCCCATTGAGAGGTCACAACTCTGATACTTACAGACATGTGATTAGAATGTCTCAGAAAAAATTGCAAGACAGACTTTTCAAACTGAGACATCTGGCAGGAAACCCAGCGGTAGGCCACAAATAAGATGGTTGGATAATATCTATAAACTTGGTTGGTTACACTTGGGAATCCAGCCAGAAAAGCAAATGATCGTCATTTCTAACAGGACTCTATGGAAGAGGTGCTTTGGACTCTACCCCAACAATGGTCCCAGGAACAGGAAACAAAAAACTAGATGGATTGATATATACTGCCTCAAAGATAGGACTTAGTAGATTTCCTTTTTTCATTCCCTCACAATGTAAATATGTGGGTGAGTAAGAATGTGTCTTTCATGAATGGTTGCAAATTTCTTTTCTGTGTTGATATTGTTGTTGGCACTCTGTCGCTTACGATGATGAGGGTTTTAGCTGATCTGACCAATGAAACAGCCTGCTTGTGAAATTAACGTGCAAGTGGCTGAGCACTCCACAGACACGTGTACCCTTAACGTAGTTCTCGGGGATATTCAGCGTGACACAGTGTGACAAGGCTGACCCTTTGAATTACAGGTACAACAGAAACAGGAAGTACGAGTGTGAGAAAGTTGTGGTCAAAAAGAGTACTGCAGGGTTCACTACCATCCCCTGCCGGAGCCTCGTGGAGCTTTAGGTGTTTTTGCTCAATATACACTCACAATGCCCGGTCTGGGAATTGAAACCGTGATCCTATGACCGCGAGTCCGCTGCCCTAACCACTGGGCCAATTCGCCTCCACTGTGTTGATATAACAATGAATAAAATTCTTCTGTTTTGAAGGTTCCAAGACCTTGAAATGTACTGGAGCATACTGCTTCAAAGTAAATTAGTTGAAATCATCTTATTTCCATGTAATAAAAAAACACACACATTCTCTTTCCTTCTAACTACAAAAGATACATAATATACATGTTTAAATATTATAAAGCTTCACTGTGGCATAAAAATGAGAATGTAAATCTATTCTTTCCCCTCTATGAATGAGCAGAAAAATAGAGGGAGAGTGAGTGAGTCTCCTGATGGACTGTTTCATGGTTTGTTGACTGCTTCCTCAGAAGACGTACCTGGCTTCCTTCTCAAATCAATAACTGGTTATACAAGTGGGTGCAGAAAAGCACCTGACTTTAAGGGTATCATGAAAGGCCAGGTTAGAGGCCCAACCTTCTGAGTTCTTTTAAAGAGAACTTAGAAAAACTGAAGGACTGCTGCAATAAGTGTGTGAATGTGAGAAGAGAATAGGTTAAATAGACTCATAACTGATCCTCCAGTATTTTGTTTTATCCAAAGCCAGGAACTTTTCAGCCCCTTTCTCTCATAAAGCAGTCGTGAATTAGGTTAGCACTGTGGTGGAGACTAATTTGCATATTTCTACTTTTGATAACTTGTCATTAATTAAACAATATCTATGCACAACAGTATAAATTAGATCTGAATAGTATAAAGCCTCTGTTTATGTGCCTATCCTTGCTTAATGCTCATGAATGTTAGGTAATGACTAAAAGAATACAAGTGGCTGAAATAAGTTTCCTCCAAAGAGGATCTAGATCAGGGGTTCTCAATCACTTTTCATCTGTGGACCGCTTTAATTACTATTTTATTCTGGTGTACCGACATAGCCATTCAACTTTTAAAGACTAGTTTTATAGGAATGTCTTTCAAAATTTGTATCTTGTTCTTCACACATTACATAGTTTAACCTATACAAGTTAAAATGTTAAAGAAAGAAACCCAGTTGCTTCTTGCAAAACATACCAATATATACATCTAAAGCAAAAGATTTTCAGGGCCCCTTAACCCTTTAGTGTTTAAACCGGCCATATCAGGCCAAAATTGTCTTCCAGTTTTATGCTCAAACCAGCCAGCTCTGACCTCTCACACCTACCCTACAAAGTCATTCTAAAAATAAACAGGGACATCATCAACATCTCAGAGTTACAAGATGCTGTACAATTAACTTAAAACAATGTAATTAAACAGGCTTTACATTTGACAGAGTAATCTGAATGCTAAAGGGTTAAGCTACTATTATGGATCCCCAATTTACTATTTTGTAATATGAACCCCCAAAAATCTTGTATGGTTCCTCAGGGGCCATATGAACACTGGTTGAGAACTACTGATTTAGAGTAATATTATTCAACAGGATTTACAGCTCAAAGATCAGTCATGGCTGGATAAAGCTCCCTTTTTCTAAACATCAAATAGTTTTGAATGGCTGTGTGGTAAGTAGCTTTCTTACCAACCACATGGTTCTGGGTTCAGTCCCACTGCATGGCACCTTGGGCAAGTGTCTTCTACTATAGCCTCGGGCCGACCAAAGCCTTGTGAGTGGATTTGGTAGACAGAAACTGAAAGAAGACCATTGTATATATATTTGTGTGCCTGTGTTTGTCCCCCCCCCCCCCAGCATTGCTTGACAACTGATGCTTGTGTGTTTACATCCCCGTAACTTAGCGGTTCGGCAAAAGAGACCGATAGAATAAGTACTAGGCTTCCAAAGAATAAGTCCTGGGGTCGATTTGCTTGACTAAAGGCGATGCTCCAGCATGGCTGCAGTCAAATGACTGAAACAAGTAAAAGAGTAAACAAGAATGTGCTTACATTCTGACTTAATGCACAGCAAGACTATAATCAAATATATTTTCTGGTTTATGATGTGCACAACTTATCACCATCATCATTTTGATGTCCACTTTTTGCATGAGTCGGATGGAATTTGTTGAAGCAGATTTTCTATGGCTGATGCTCTTTCTGTTGCCAAGCAACACAAATATATCTCTACGGCCAGACATGTCTTCATGGAATATTGGAAACTTGCTTGCATGATGGTGATGCTTACTTAGAACCACCATGTCAAGTCAAGAGACCAGACATACACACATATACACAAGATGAATTTCATTCAGTTTTCGTCTACCATATCCACTCACAAGGCTTTGGTTAGCCCAAACATATACTTGAGGACAAGGTACTGCCTGCATAATAGAACTGCATCCAAAACCACAGTCATTTCTACACCTATATATAGCGGGTAGCCATGTATATCTACTGCAAAGCACCTCTTTGTTACTCTGTCATATTTTAGCCTTTCCTCACGTGGCATAAAGCCACCTCACTTGTGCTGGTTCCATGTAAATAAATCACTTAGTACACTCTGTGAGTGAAGGTTAGGGCATTTGGCTCACGATCGTAAGGTTGTGAGTTCAATTCCCAGCGACGCGTTGTGTCCTTGAGCAAGACACTTTATTTCACGTTGCTCCAGTCCACTCAGCTGGCAAAAATGAGTAGTACCTGTATTTCAAAGGGCTGGCTTTGTCACACTCTGTGTCATACTGAATCTCCCTGAGAACTATGTTAAGGGTGCACGTGTCTGTGGATTGCTCAGTCACTTGCACGTAATTTCACGAGCA
The DNA here is from genome assembly GCF_001194135.2 of Octopus bimaculoides. Lineage (NCBI taxonomy): Eukaryota > Metazoa > Mollusca > Cephalopoda > Octopoda > Octopodidae > Octopus > Octopus bimaculoides. The sequence continues at coordinate 113,617,516 of NC_068985.1, forward strand.
AGCTGTTCCGTTGATCGTATCAGCTGGGACCCAAAGCGAGAAAGGAGAGACACTCTGTGAAGGGGTTGACATGAGTAAAGGCATCTAGCCTTAGAAACCATGCCAAAGCAGACAATGGAGCTTGGTGAAGTCTTCTGGCTTCTGTCAAACTATCCAACCTATGCCATCATAGAAAATAAATGTCAAACACTAATGATGTAACAAATAATATTAAATACATTTATGAAGAAATCTTTCCATGTTCACTTGAAAATCAAAATTTACATTAGAAAAAAATAATTCATATGACAGCAAAAAAGAAGAAAATAAAACAAGATTAATTATTTTTCTTTTATTTTTTTTCAAAATTTTATTTCATTATTATTAATATTATTTGAATTATTTTCCAACTCTTTCTCCCCTCCCTTCCCTTTTCTCCATTTCTTTCCTCATTGGCCCTTCCCAATTCGCAAAAACTTTTAGTTATTATTATTATTATTATTAATATTATCATTTTTTTTTTGGTTTCATGTCCATTTACATTATATTTATTTATATATATATTTTTTTTTTGAGATATAAAAAATTATATAGTTTTGTTATGTTTAATGTGTGCTTATGTAGAGGTGGCGGTGGTTCTTGTTTTTCTTTATTTCAAATTTTCTTTCTTTATAAAGAGGGCAAAGGAGATTAAATACACACATTATACAAATGTGTGTGTGTGTGTGTATATATAGTAAAAGTATAATCCTGGTGGCTGTAGTTACTGTGTATACACACATACACACACAAACACGCACATACATACATCAATGTTTATACACTTATACACACACAAATATATAAATATATATGTGTATATATATATATATATATATATATGTAGCACTGTGACAAGATATTTTGGTGATTGGGAAAGTGGATAGTGTTTTGTAAGTTTGTGTTGGTGAGTGGTTGGGCAGGTGGGTGAATCAATATATGTAGTCCGGTAGCAGTAATAGAAGTTATAATAATAATAATAATAATAATAATAATAGAGGAGACAGAGAGGATATAA
>NC_068985.1:113618651-113624536 GCF_001194135.2 Octopus bimaculoides
TAAATTGAATTTAATTGAGTTTTTACCTGTAAATTTGGATTTTTACCCCTAATATCATTATATATATATATATATATAATGTGACTGTTTAATTTTAGAATGACACTGTAGGATAGATGGGAGAAAATGGATTTGGCCACTTTGAACAAAAACAGGTAGGATATTTTGGTTGGATAATGCCAGTTTAATTGCTGGAAGGTTAATGCCATGGCATTACCATGTAATGTTTCTCGGACATGATTGCAAAGAGACAGAGATAAAGACACAGCATACCTTACAACTATAACTGTCAACATATTTGTACAATTCATTCAATGCTGCTTCTGTGTTGAACTCATGGCAATGTATCTATAGATAGAAGAGACAAAAATGGAAGTATTAGATTCGGTACTGCTATATAAACCAATATTAACTTTTAACATAGGCACAAGGATACACATTTTGAAGGAGAGGGAATGTTTTACTGAATCAATCCCCTGGCACTTGATGAGGAGTTGACTTCTGGAAGGATGAAAGGTAAATTGAGCCTTGATGGCATATAAAACTATTTCATATTCTGAATTCTAGTGATCTGCTGATTCTGTTATGTTGCATGATTAACAATATTAGTTTCAAATTTTGGCATATGGCTAGCAAATTTCAGGGAGGGGTTACATTGATTGTATCAACCCCAGTGTTCAACTGGTACATGTTTTATAGACCCCGAAAGGATGAAAGGTGAAGTTGACCTCGGTGGAATTTGAACTCAGAACGTGAAGATAGATGAAATACTGCTGAACATTTTGCCCAGTGTGTTAACAATTCTGCCTGCTTTCCACCTTAACTACCATTTATAATAATCCTTTCTACTAAAAGCACAAAGCCTGAAATTTTGGTAAAGGGGACTAGTTGATTACATTGACCCCAGCATTTCACTGGTACTTAATTTATTTACCCCCAAAAGAAGGTAAAGCAAAGCCAACTCTGGTGGAATTTGAACTCAGAACATAAAAATGAACAAAATTTCACTAAACATTTTGCCAAGTGTGCTAAAAATTCTTCCAGCTCACTGCCTTAATAATAATTGTTTCAAACTTTTGGCACAAGGTTAGAAATCTTAGGAGGAAGGATTTTGTTGGTTGCTCCAACCCTAGACCTTGAGTGGTACTTTATCTTAATGACCTTGAAAAGTTATGAAAAGCAAAGCTGACCATGACAAGATTTGAGCTCAGAATATAAGGAGCTGGAAAAACTGCAGCTAAGCATTTTATTCAATGCACTAATGATTCTGCTACTTGCAGCCTTAGAACAAAATTGACTGATACAGGATTTGAACTCAGAAAGTGATGAAATTGAGCATTGGAAACAATGCCTTGCATTAACTTTTTTGCCAATCCATCACCCTAAAAAATGTACAACTTCAGGAAGACTCCTTTAGAAAAGGTATCAGGTAAGATTGATCTCTCCCCAAGATGTTCCATGGTGCTATCTACACATGTCTTTACGTACAAGACCATGAAGCATAATGATGCTTCAAATTTTAGCACAAGGCATAAGAATTATTTAGTGGGGATTAGTTGATTACATCGATCCCAGTACATGGCTGGTACTTTATCTTATCTATCCTGAATGGATGAAAAGCAAATTTGACAGCAGTATGATTTGAACACTGAATGTAAGGAGCTGGAAGAAATACCGCTAAACATTTTGTCAAACAGTTCACTATCTTATTATCAAATTTTGGCACAAACCCAGCAATTTTGGGGAAGGGCTACTTGATTATATTGACCCCCAGCATGTAACTGATATTTATTTCATTGACCCCGAAAGGATGAAAGCAAAGCCAGCCTCGACAAAATTTGAACTCAGATTGTAAAGATAGATGAAATACTTATTTCTTCATTGTCTACAAGGGGTTAAACATAGAGGGGACAAACAAGGACAGACAAAGGGATTAAGTCGAATACATAAACGCCAGTGCATAACTGGTACTTAATTTATCAACCCTAAAAGGATGAAAGGCAAAATCGAACTCGGCAGAATTTGAACTCAGAACGTCATGGTAGATGAAATACTGCTAAGCATTTCGCTCGGCATGCTAATATTTCTGCCAGCTCGTCGCCTTAGATGGATGAAATAACTGCTAATGATTCTACCAGTTTTCCGTCTTAATAATAATAATAATAATCCTTTTTGCTAAAGACACAAGGCCTGAAATTTTGGGGGAGGAGGTAAGTCGATTACATCAACCCCAGTGTTTCACTGGTACTTATTTCCTCAACCCCGAAAAGATGAAGGGCAAAGTCAACCTTGGCAGAATTTGAGCTGCGAACATGATGTATGAAATACTGCTAAGCATTTTGCCTGGCATGCTAATAATTCTTCCAGCTCACCACCTTAAAAGGTAATAATAATAGTAATGATAATAATAATCCTTTCTACTTTTGTTACCATATTTCTGTCATGTTCAATTAACTTTGAAAACAATGAAGAACTTAGTAAAATAATTGTCCTGATTAAGCTGGTGTTTGCAATATAATTCAACATGAAATTTTGCTGGGAAATCATAATTCAGATAATTATAAAACAAGAAGTTTGAATCATAAAACTAGGAGCAGTCTCAGATAGTTCAAAACCTAAAGGGTTAGGTCAATCATCTATTACTTTCTATGTCAGTGGTTCCCAAACTTTTTAGAGACGCGACCCACTATTTATGGCGACCCACTTAACTCTACTGGGTAAAAACATTAATGAAAGAAACAAATTTATTTCAGATTACATTTTCATTGAGGCCTGTGAGAAGGATGAGCCTGTTTCTTGCTACGCTCAGTAATAGAATTAACATCAGGTTCAATGGGTAGGTATTAACTCTAATACAAAACCTTGAAGCAGTAACTGTTATCAGCTCGATCAGTGTTGTACTGCGCCTAGTTAAAGTTCTCTATAAATAGGTAAAAACAGACTTTTCCTTTTTATGATTACGTACGAATAAATAACTTGAGAAAATGACCACCTCTGATTTGTTAAGTGCATGACAAAAGCCTACTGCTTGATAAAACAACCAGTCTGGTATTGAAAACTTGAGTCTTGAACTATCTCGATAGACAGCAGTTAATCAAAGCTAAAGTGTAATTTTATAGCTTTTTGCAACCCACTAGGATTTCGTTCATGACCCATCAGTGGGTTGCGACTCATAGTTTGGGAACCACTGTTCTATGGTGTTTTGAGGTATATTTCAGATGAATAAATAAAAGAAAAAAAACCAGCTAAAGAATTTGGTACTTACTCGTGATTCTTCTTGTAACATGGAATTCATGTCTTGATCTGATATTGGTATGATAGATTTGATGTCTTCATAATAACTGCAGTGGTGGTGCAAGAGAAACAGGAAGAAAAAATGAAAAAAAACTAATGAGAATGAGAAAAACTGTTGACTTTTTCCTTTTTCGAATAATTAAATTTACTAAAATAAGTGGCATATTCATAAAAATATGGCTTCTTTTGTATATACATATTGGCCGTGGATTATATTATGGTTCATACAGTACCGGACCAATTATCCGGCAAGCTTGTGACCGGAAGTCTTCTGGATTTGCTGGTTTTCTGGAGACAGTCTAAATATATACTTAAAATATAAAATAAACTATATCAAGTGCTAAACCGTATTTAACAGATTCAAATTAATACACTTCTACAGGAGAGTCTGTTTTATATTTATTAATCCATTTCAAATTTTAAAAATATTATCATACTGTAATATTATCATACCAGTGTAATGTTTAAAGGATAAAAATTGAATGATAAGTAAAGAACATGATTTTATTTGACAAATACAAATTAATACAATTCCGAAACAGAGTAAGTTGAAACTTTATCAATCTGCATAAAAAAGTAAAGAACATATCTACTTTTAACATACTGTATGCAAATGAACCAACTTTGAAAACAAGGTCTGTTCTAGTCAAAACAGAGTACAGTACAATGCACAATATCCCTAGATTACTGGAAGCTAGATAAATAGTCCAGTTTTGTATATGAATATTTATATATGAAATGTTGAGGAGGTGTTATAATAATATTGGTTTCGAATTTTGGCACAAGGCCAGCTATTTCAGGGAGGTGTAAGCAGATTATATTGATCTCCAGGGTTTGTAGATTATGTTCTTACTTAGGGACAGTTGATTTTTTTTTTTTTTGGTGGTGGTGGTGGTGGGCTACAGTTGATATTAATTTAGTGTCTGTAGTTCCTTATATACCTCTTGGTACTTGTCAAGCCTCCCTTAAATCATACCTATTGCTTTTAGAAAATGAAGGACATTATATAATAGGTGAACACGATTAGAATAAAAGACAGGCAGGTCATAGCTGCAATAACCAACTTTACCAAAAATAAACATAGGCCTCTAGGTACTGACTTAACTTGAAAGAAATAACAGCCAAATATTCCTCAAATCACACACACACACACACACACACACACACACACACATGACAGTCATCTGTGTATCACAATATATATATATATATATATACACACCATTGACAGGGAAGTTACTACAAGTTTTTTCTGAGATAGAATCTCCAATGGACATGCTGAGTCAAAAAACACAATATATATATCAGAGACAAAAAAAATTGTCTTGGCAGCAGCCAGTATGAATAGCAGATGCATTTTAGCCTTATTGGGGCTTGTCAATAATGTACGAGCAGCCAACCACATGCCGAGACAAAATTCATCACCTCTGATATAAGAAATCGTTAACAATACAAAGCAAGAAGCTGCCAGGCTGATTAAATGACTTGGTATATGCAAACAAAACAGTAATGAAATAAAATACATTTTTAACTCAGCACATCCATAAGAGAGTCTATCTCAGACGAAAAAGCAGCAACTTGCTTGTCAATGGAGTATATACATTATATATGATATATAAATGGATAGTTTAATTTAGTGTTGTTGGCATTCCATCACTTATGATGTCGAGGGTTCCAGTTGATCCGATCAACGGAACAGCCTGCTCGTGAAATTAACGTGCAAGTGGCTGAGCGCTCCACAGACACGTGTACCCTTAACGTAGTTCTCGGGGATATTCAGCATGACACAGTGTGACAAGGCTGGTGCTTTGAAATACAGGCACAACAGAAACAGGAAGAAAGAGTACAGCAGGGTTCGCCACCATCCCCTGCTTTTAGGTGTTTTCGCTCAATAAACACTCACAACGCCAGGTCTGGGAATCGAAACCCCAATCCTATGACCGCGAGTCCGCTGCCCTAACCACTGGGCCATTGTGCCTCCACAGGTTAATTTAATATTGCTTCAGTTGGGTACATTGGGTTATTTATACAGCATGACAGCAATTCATTGAGGCTGATTTTCTATTCTACAGCTGGATACTCTTATTGTTGCTAACTCTCAGCTATTTCCCAGCAAGGTAACATTTACCTCATGGCTGGACATGTTTCCATGGAAGTCTGTAAAAGAGGGACATCACTTGTATGATGGTGATACTCCTACATACACAGTGGCTGTGTGATAAGTAGCTTGCTTACCAGCCACATGCTCCCGGGTTCAGTCCCACTGAGTGGCACCTTGGCCAAGTGTCTTCTACTATAGCCACAGGTCGACCAAAGCCTTGTGAGTGGATTTGGTAGCCGGAAAATGGAAGAAACCCATCGTATATGTATATATATGTGTGTATATGTTTGTCCCCCCAATATCACTTGACAACCGATGCTGGTGTATTTACGTCCCCGTAACTTAGCGGTTTGTCAAAAGAGACCAACAGAATAAGTACTTGGCTTACAAAGAATAAGCTCTGAGGTCCATTTGCTTGACTATAAAAGCGATGCTCTAGCATGGCCACAGTCAAATGACTGAAACAAGTAAAAGAGTATATACATATATA
>NC_068985.1:113624598-113630800 GCF_001194135.2 Octopus bimaculoides
TATATATATATATATATATATATATATATATATATATATATATATATGTGTATATATATATAGACAGAGACACAACATGCTTCTTTCCCTCTACCAAATCCACTCACAAGGCTTTGACTGTTCTGGGGCTCTCTTAGAAGACACTTGTTGAAGGTGTCCCACACAGTGGGATTGAACCTAAGACCATGTGACTGGGAAGCCAACTCCTCAACCATTTGGCCATGCCTGATGAAGCTCATTTTTAGAGAGAAAAAAAAAATAAAGAATCATATCTCAGAATGCACCAGCTAACATCAGTAAGTATCTATGCACGTTGCATAAGCATATGTGAATGTGGTAATTTATTGTAAACAAGTATATATTTGCATACAATATATATTTGCATACAATATATATTTGAGTGGGATGATTGCAAGTGTGTGTGTATGTATGTGTATGGACTGCGAGTGTATATGCTCTGAACATAGTTGATTAAATGGAAATATTCAAAGCATATTTATGTAGGTGTGTTTGTGTATATAGTATATATACTATGTATAGTCATATAACAAATGAAGTATGGCTATGTAAGGTTCTACACACAATGTGTAAATTAACTACTGAGGATGGTTTATATATATATGTATGTATATGCGAGTGTATGTATAAGTGTTTGTAAACGCAAGATATTTTTATTGCATTATGAAGTGTATATTGAAACAACATACATGATGTTAATGTATATACAAACTCTTAAACAAGAATACAGTTTGTACACAATAAAACAAACACATAAACACAAACATGCATACATAATACGTACACACACATAAAGCAGGTAGTGCATTTCTGTTTCAAAGTATTAGGTATGTATGTGTGCTGTGGACTGGTGGATAATGTTTGCTAGCTGTGTAGTGGTAGATAAGACTGTAGTGTGTAATTAAATGAAAACAAGGGAACTAATTCAATCATCAATGTTTTAGTAAGCGTTGTTGATTGAATTAATTTTCTTTCTCTCATTTTATTTAATTATGTATATGCAAACGCACTACCTTCTTCAGCATCTCTCTCGTATGTATATACATCTGATTATAGAAGCATATATATATTTATGCATATAGAAGCATATATACACACACACACACACACACACACACACACACACACACACACACACACACACACTCTGAGACATACATATCAATGTGCTGATGTATATATTGTATACATCATACATACATGATATATAAGTAAATATATACATGAAAGGAATAAGGAGAGGGTTCAAGGCCCCAGCAGTTCTGCAAATCAAATAACTTCAGTATTTTGTAATAAATGGCTACAAACATCAGGAGCAACACTTTTAAATTAATGGTGCACCAGCATGGCCACAGCGCTAAAGCTGAAACTAGTAAAAGAGTGAAGTGATCAATCACCTGATCACCAATCCATCAGGCAAACGCACAAGCCAAATAGATTTTATTCTTACAAGGAAATGAGATGAAAAAATGACTGTAAACACTAGGTTTTCTTTTGGTAAATAATATACCACCCAACTGTGAGGCCTCTGTCAGTCACCAATAATAGATGAGGTTCCTACTTAAATTCCCCTACTGGGACAGTGTTGTGTGAGGCTGAACAGTCTGATACATGCATGGCAGACTGTTAGGCATGCTGCACTTGTGGTCTGTCCCAGTACTATTTGAGTTGTGGGGAGTTTTACCTCTCTAGTATAAGGTTATCAATTGGATCTAAGTCTGGGCAGAATGATATGCAGTACAAGTTGTTGCTCATGCAGCATGTTTACTCAAAAGAACAGCATGGCCCTTACAATTCGGCATTAACATCATTGCAGAAATTGTCAGAACGAGTTTGTAGATAACAGCCAACTGCTGTAGTGGCTCTGATACTTGATGTTTCATCAAGGTTTACTCTTGAACCCTTTCCTATGGCTGGATATGGCCACCAAGCAGGACAGGTTTGGAGTCAGGGTTTTCCTTTGTCTAGATGTGTTGCCACACCACCAGGCTAATGAGCTCCAGCTGCTCAACTGATTTGCTAATTAACCCATAAATGGGAACTTGACAGGTATTAAGAGGTGATTTCACACTCTTCAAAACCTAGGAATTCTTGAACTGGGGCCTCAGGGTTAGGGATGCAGTTTAAAGTATACACAGGACAGACCATCCAACAGAGATTAATAATTAGGGAATTTACAGAAGAAACCAGACAAACTCAGGGCCGAAAATCAATTTGGAGAAGGAAAACATGGAGGCTGGTTTTGGATTCTGGGAGGTTCTGTTTGGTGCTTATGACAGAAGGAAGAATGGGACAAAGGATTATGTTTTAAGTTATAAATATGTTAAAATAACCAAGACTAAACAGTTAATCAAAATGCAGATCTTGACACATCAGACACCCTTGCTTATCCATTATACAGAATGTGGTTTATTTCCTAGAATTTCATTGCTTAATTCTGTGCCATGAGTTTTCTCATGAAGGACTAGAACTACTAATATTTCAAGACATTTTGGAGAAGGAAACTGAAAGAACCTTCACCTGGTTTTAGATCCTGAGAAGTTCTATTTGATGTTTATGACAAAAAGGGGTTAAGTGACATGTTTTAAGTTATAAATTTTGCATAAGATAAAGCAATCATAAACACAAACTTAATCATAGTGCTGATCTCTGTGAAGCTTATAGCCACATGCTAGACACCTTTGTTTATCCAGAATACTGAATATGTGGTTCATTTCTAACTATTTTATTAGTTAATTGGGTGCAGCTATTTAGATGATAATTTGGTGATGCTGGCTGGACATTCAACTGGCTTTGGTGACAGTACTTTTTGGCACAAGAGGCACACACACGTGCATGCACACCCAGAAATATACACCTACTGAAAGGGAGAGTGTGTCAAAGAGACAGAGAGATTACAGCTTATTAATTGAATGCAGTGGACATAAGCACTTTCTCTCTCCTCATACACAATCACATACACACATGTAGAAATAAAGAGAGAGAGATCACAAATCATTAATTGAACATGATTGAGATAAAGACTTTTCTTCTCCTTATACACATAAGAAATATGTCCACACACATAAACAGAGAAAGAGCATAGGGGCAGAGACAGAGGGAGAGAATGAGAGAAACATTAAAAGGTCTGATATCAAATAAGTCCACATTGGATCAGCAATGTCAAAACAGCCATGCCAGAATGTTTCTTACCCAAGTGGACTGAGTGTACAATGTAGTCTCTGATTAAAGAGAAACTGGATCTGTAGGTTGTGTCATTTGGTTAGCTATATGGTTGACAACAACAACAATGATATATAACAAATTTGAATGAGAATAGATTAATATTTCACTTACCGATCTACCCATGCCTTATATTTAGGAATATCTTTGGCGTATAGCAGCTTGCTGGAAGGAGAATCTTTTCCTAACCGGTGCTCACTCATTGAACAGCTGTCCATGAACGTCTGGGCAGTCACCGATAGGCAGGAGTCGACGATATGAGATTTGTGGATATCGAAGACAAAGTTGGGATTTTTTATAATATTTACCCAGAATCGCAAAGGAAGGCTGCAAAGAAAATGCATCAGAAGGATAGAATTAGATAAAACAAGTTCAAATAGAAAGATTAAACTTCAAATGAAAATGTGTTCAATGTTTTAAATCAGTATTTATATTCCTTGCATTTGTATAGGTCTTTGGGACAAACAATATTTTGTTATGCCTGCAAGATAAATCTGAAGACAGGTAAAACTAGAAGCACTGAATAGAGCCTAATGGAGAAGCTCTTGCTCCCAAGCAGTCAAGATCAACACACTGAAGGACGAAAAAAGTCTCAAAATAGATAACTTATTGACCCCACCCCATCATGTAAATTCCTAACAAAAAATAATGTATAATCAATAAGAAAATGTTTGGTTTAAAAGCAATGTTTTCTACACTCTTTTGTGTCATTATCACATTTCAGTAAAAAATATTTGGAGAAATTTAATGAAAGTACGTAACAAAAGTTGATAAGGACAATAAAAATTCATTCATATTATACTGATATAGTTGGAATATATAACGTTTATTGACCACTTGGATAACCATATAGACCTCCTAGGGGTCAGTATTGATCACTTCGCTGATCCCTTCTCAGACAATTTAATTCCTCAGTCTCTTTCAATGCAAGTCATTTTATAAGTCTTGTGCCAACCTTGTGTAATGTTGTTTGTTTCCAGTCTTTCATGAAAAACATATCTGGCTATGGGGGCGTATTACCTTGCTTGGAAACAAATGAAGATTGGCAACATGAAGGGCATATGGTCATAGAAAACTGCCTCAGCAAATTCTATCATACTGATAAAAGCACTAAAATGGGGATGTTGAATGACAATGATTATGAGTACATCACTGCAAAGCTGTTTGCTTTTGTCTAACCTTTTGACTGACTGCCTGGTGGGCCCCAGTGCCAACCCAATTTGTTGCTAATAATTCAGCAGCAACTAAAACCAAATGTAACTGAGCTAGTTCAACTAAATGTATTGTAGAAGTTATTGTCTTGACTTACCTGTTGGATTTCCATGTGTGTACAACTTCAGGCTCAATGTTATGGAGCTGAGCTTGCTCATCAAGGAAGTCAAAAATATATTTTATGGCTAGGGGTAATACTTGACCACGATGGGTGGTACTAAATATTCGTTCAAACAAATCATCAACATATTGTTGAAGAGTACCCTGAAATCATAAACAAATGACAAAATTAGACATAAAACATTTTCTATCATTATCTTCATTTAAAACAGTGAACTGGCAAAATCATTAGCATGCTGGGTAAAATACTAAGCAGCATTTCATCCATCTTTACGTTCTAGGTTCAAATTCTGCTGAGGTCGATTTTTGCCTTTCATCCTTTCGAGGTCAATAAAATAAGTACCAGTTGAATACTGGGGTCAATGTAATCAACTAGTTCACTCCCCTCAAATTTCAGGCCTTGTGCCTTTAGTAGAAAGGATTATTATTATTATGCTTAGCAACATTTCTTCCAACTTAACATTCTAAGTTCAAATGCTACTGAGATCAACTTAACTTTTCCCCCTTTTGGTGTTGATAAAATAAGTACCAGCTGAACACTGGCTTGATGTAATTGACTTGACCCTTCCCTCTAAATTGCTGGCCTTGCATCAAAATTTGAAACCATTATTATTATTATTATTGTGAAGGCACATGGCCTAGTAGTTAAAGCAGCGGACGAGGGATCACGGGTTCGAATCTCAGACCGGACGATGTGTGTGTTTATGAGCGAAAACACCTAAGCTCCACGCGGCTCTGGCAGAAGTTAATGGCGAACTTCTGTTGAGTCTTTCGCCACAACTTTCTCTCACTCTTTCCTCCTGCATCTTGCAGCTCACTTGTGATGGACCAGCGTCCCGTCCAGGTGGAGAACCTATTCACCAAGGAAACCAGGGAAACCGGCCCTTATGAGCCAGGCATGGCTCGAGAAGGAACAAACAACAACATTATTATTATTATTATCATTATGAAGCACTGTCTCGCACTGTTGTAGCTGGCTATGAGGTCACAGCAACACATTCTCTCTGAATGGAAGACCAGTCCATTGCAAGGTTACCCATATACAACTGATTAAACTAGAGCAATGTAAAATGAAGTCTTTTGTTCAGGAACACAATGCACTGCTTGTCTGTGAATGGAAACCTTGATCTTGCGATTGTGAATGCAACACCCTAACCACTAGGCCACATACACTTACTATATACATATATCAACAATCTTGCTGTAAAGACATTCGAGCAAGATCGTTGCCAGTGCTGCTGGACTGTCTCCTGTGTAGGTGGCATGTAAAATACACCATTTCGAGTGTGGCTGTTGCCAGTGGCATGTAAAAGCACCCACTACACTCTCAGAGTGGTTGGCATTAGGAAGGGCATCCAGCTGTAGAAACTCTGCCAAATCAGATTGGAGCCTGGTGTTGCCATCTGGTTCGCCAGCCTTCAGTCAAATCGTCCAACCCATGCTAGCATGGAAAGCGGACATTAAACGATGATGATATATGTACACATATTCAGTGACTACATAAACTTAGACACACGCACACATAAATGCAAATGTGTACCTCTACATATATCCATGTATACAAATAAATTTATGATTTTATATGTATGTGTGTGTTTATATATATATATATATATATATATATATATAT
>NC_068985.1:113630810-113635925 GCF_001194135.2 Octopus bimaculoides
CTCTTTCTCTCTGGAATCTGTTGCTGTTATTAATAGACAGACATCAACATCTGTACTGTGTCGCACAATAAAATTCACTAAATTACTGTGTTTTTTACTCTTACTACTATATTTAGGTAACAAAACCAGGTGGAACTATAATTATAGATACAAATTTCAACCTATAACCAGAATATAATACCAATAGTTTGTGGAGTGAATCTGAACTATTACACACACATTCATGTGTATTTAAGAAAGATATAGAAGCTGAAAGAGTCATCAAATAGTCAGAGGTTTCAAGAAAGGCAACTAGAAACCTTTGATAGAAGGAAAGAAGTGATAAAGGTTTATAATAATAATAATAATAATGATTTTTACTACAGGCACTGAAATTTTGAGGGGAGGGGGCCTAGTCAGTTAAATTGGCCCTCAGTGCTCAACTGGTACTTGTTTCATCAACCCTGGAAAGAGGAAAGGAAAAGCTGACTGTGTTGGAATTTGAATGTAAGGAGCCAGAGGAAATGCTGCATTCTGTTTGGTATGCTAAAGACTGTCCTAGTTTGCTGCCTAATAATAATGATAATAATAATAACAGCAACAGCAAAAGCACTCAGAGAGGGCCAATCTCCTCCAAGGCAACACCAACGACCTCTCAAAGATTAGCCAAAGATGATTTTTTAATTTGAGAATATCTGAAATAAACTCAACTGCTCTCACAAATGAGAATACTAAAAATGAACCAGACTGCTCTCAAAAATTAAGTAAAAAAAACAAAAAAAAAACGGATAAATAATCCATAATCCATAATCCATGGCGGCGAGCTGGCAAAAACGTTAGCGCACCGGGCGAAATGCTTAGTGATGCTTCATCTGTTTTTACGTTTAAAGGCGGTGCTCCAGCATGGCCACAGTCAAATGACTGAAACAAGTAAAAGAGTAAAATCCTTGGCTAGTACCAGATTAATCCCAAAATCTAATCAGTTCGTGCCAGTCATGAGGCTAAACATCCCTGAAAGTTTCATCTGTTTCCATCCAGCGATTCTTGAGATATCTTGTCTACGGACAAATAAACAAACATGACTGAAAACAATACCTCTGCCATCGCTAAAGCAGAGGTAACAATCCTTTCTAAAGGCACAAAGCCTGAAAATTGTGGGGAGGGTACTAGTCAATCACACTGACCTCCAGCGTTACACTGGTACTTAATTTATTGAACCTGAAAGGATGAAAGACAAAGTCAGCTCTGGCAGAATTAAATAATAATAAAATGGTAACAAAAAAGGTTTCTACAGGATAATTTACTGAAGGCCATGGGGCCTGGACCAGAAGGATTTGGAAAGAGAGTGACAATGTTTACACTATATATTATGTCAATTTGTATGTCAGGAAATATGGTGATAGTCCTTTCTACTATAAACACAAGACCTGAAATTTTTGGGGGGTAGGGGGCTAGTTGATTACATTGACACCAGTGCTCAACTGGTACTTATTTTAATTGACCCTGAAAGGATAAAAAGTAAAGTCAACCTTGGCAGCATTTGAACTCAAAATGTAAAGACAGACAAAATGCTGCTTAGCATTTTGCCCAACAAGCTAATGATTCTGTCAGCTTGCTGCTTAACAGAAATTATCATAATAACAATAATAATAATAATAACAATAATGATAGCAACCTACCTTAGTTGTTAGCAGTCTTGTGAGATAAATTTCACTGACCATTTTGCTTCCTCGATCTCCCTCTCTATGTGTTGGTGAATCATGTTGTTTTACCTGAGAATTTATAAAGAGCAATGGATATAGAAAACCAGCATTTAAACAACAAAACCATCAGAGTTACAAATACATACAGGTTACCTAAAGAGAAATATTAGGTATTCCTTGGTGTTGGCGTCACCAACATTAAAAAAGAAAACAAGTTAACAGATATAACAAGCCTATGATTGCAGTTATAGATGTGTGCTTAAACTTTTAGCATTTAGATTTCTCTGTTGAATTTAATTCTTATTTATTCTAATTGTTTTAAATTAACCATGCATTATCATGTAACTTGGAGATTTTGATATTATTGTTGGGTAAGTGTGAGGGGCTGGGCCTGACTGGTTTGAACATAAAACAGACAGAATATTCAGGTTGGATTAAAAAGCCAGTTTAAATGCTAAAGGGTGAAGAAGTTCTCTTTGCAGCTACATATATTTGGTTTGCTCCTACTGAGGAACACGTTGGGTAAATCTCCTCTAACATATTCTTGGTGATAGGAAACACTAGACTGGTACTTTAATTTATCAAAGGTAAAGTTGTCATAAGTATAATTTGAGTTCAGAATGTAAAGAGACAAGAACTACTAGAAGGCATTTTGTCCAATATTCCAACAATTCTGTTACCTTATTGTTTTGGGTTTTTTATTTAAGCACAAGGGTTGGGGTTATTCAATATCATTGACCCCTATACTAGACTGGCATTTTGGTTTTACTGATCCTAAAAAGGATGAAAAAGTCAACCTTGGTGAGATCTGATCTCAGAATGTAAAGTGCTGACACATTTTGTTCCTGATACTCTAACAATTCTGCCAGCTTACAAAAGTAATTCTTTCTACAATAAGCTCAAGGCCTGACATTTTGGGGGAGGGAGCTGGTCAATTATACTGACTCTAGTGCTCAACTAGTGCTTATTCCATTGACTCCCAAAAGGATTAAACGCAAAGTCAACCTCAGTAGAATTTGAGTTCAGAGCGTAAAAGACAGCACTAGACCAGATATATTGAAGAAGGATGTAATCAACTGAATTGACCCCAATACTTAATCAATATTTATTTTATCTATTCAGGAATGGATAATGATCACTTTATATTCTATCTTTCTTGCTGGTATGGATTGGATAGTTTGACAGGATCCAAGAAGCCAAGAGGACTGTGTTGCACACCGATGTCTGCTTTGAAATATTTTCATTTAATGAGGACGGGGAGTCCTCTGTAGCTGATGATATTTTCAGCTATAAAAAGATCTATGTAATCATTTAAATGCTGCTGTTAAATTTCAGTTAAACTGACCATATCCAGCTCTAATATTCCATCTGCTTCAAACTGGCCACATCTGGCCTCTCATACCTATTCTAAAATGTCATCTGAAAATAAACAACCACATCGTTGGAATCTCAAAGCAATGAGATAATGTATGATTAATTCAAAACGATGTGAATAATTAAGCATAACATTTGACTAAGTAATCAAAGGGTTAAATGAGAAATTACCTTCAATTAAGTAAATATACTTAGCTCTGATGCTGTAAGAGCTAAAGCTTAAACATTGAAGAAAATGATTTACAGAAGAGAAATTACTTTAGAGTAACATCAGATTGGGGCTCAAAATGAAGGGGGTTTTGTACATGAGTATAAAAGCAAAGGCAATGAGAGTTACTCACCAAATGATATTTGCGTATATTGTTTTCTCCATCATTAGGTATACCACTAGAATTGACAGTACGACCTAAAGATGGGCTACGGGTGTAGAGAGAATTTTCTGAAATTAAACGTTCTGGAAAACGTAAGAGTAAAAAGTAATGAAAAAAATATTGATGACTGGTCGGAATAAAAGATAAGAGAAAGGATATAATGACATAAATAAAAGATATGGGTTTTAAAACAATATTGGGAGAAGAGAAGAAAATGTTGACACATGTGGCTACACTGGCATACATATCATTATCCGATCAAAGAATGCTTTGTAACTCTTGCAAAATTTCAGATTTACTGATTTGCTGGTGGCCCGTAAAAGCACCCACTACACTCTCGGAGTGGTTGGCGTTAGGAAGGGCATCCAGCTGTAGAAACTCTGCCAAATCAGATTGGAGCCTGGTGTAGCCATCTGGTTTGCCAGTCCTCAGTCAAATCGTCCAACCCATGCTAGCATGGAAAGCGGACGTTAAATGATGATGATATATATATATATATAGGCACAGGAGTGGCTGTGTGGTAAGTAGCTTGCTTATCAACCGCATGGTTCTGGGTTCAGTCCAACTGTGTGGCACCTTCAACAAGTGTCTTCTACTATAGCATTGGGCCGACCAAAGCCTTATGAGTGGATGTGGTAGACGGAGACTGAAAGAAGCCCTCCGTGTATATATATAAATGTATGTATGTGTTTATGTGTGTGTCCCCCCACCATTGCTTGACAACCGATGTTGGTATGTTTACATCCCTGTAACTTAGTGGTTCGGCAAAAGAGCCCGACAATAAATACTAGGGGTCAATTTGTTCAACTAAAGGTGGTGCTCCAGTATGACCACAGTCAAATGACTGAAACAAATAAAATATACATAAATAGACATGGCTGTGTGGATAAGAAACTCCCTTTGCAACTATGTGGTTTTTGGTTCAGTCCCACTGCATGGCACCTAGGGGCAAGTTAGTTCTACTGTAGACTTGGGCCAAACAATGCCTTGTGAATGAATTTGGTAGACAGAAAATGTGTGAAAACCCAAAGAAAGTGTGTGAAAGCCTACTCCACCATCTGACAGTTACAGTTAGTTTGCTTATGAGCCTAGCAGTTCATCAAAAGAGAAATAAATGAGAGAGAGAGAGGTCTTTGATTTCTTACCATATTTATAAAAGGTTGGTTTTTCTTGTAGAGGGGGTCCAGTGTTTACAGGAGTTTGTTTCTTCCTAAGTGCCATATAAGCGCCATCATTGACCTATATAATCCAGATAGAAATAATAGAAGAGGAACATTTTAATTAAAATTGAAATATGCCAAAAGTCAGAGATGGTTTAGATACAAGGGATAGCGACGGAGTGGAGAATAGTACAGAGAGAAAAGCGTCATGCCAAATAAATAAATAAGTAAAAAAAAAAAAAAGAGTGGAGAGGATTGGGCAACAAGTCAATTGGAATTTTCTAGGGTGTTACATTACATGTATCAGAGAGTCACAACATATCACAACAAAAACCACAAGACTATACAAATAGCAAAATCATCAAAAGTGATTTTCGAAGAGCGAGTTGAAAAGAGAAATAAAGAAAGAAATATCGTTTGTATGTAAGAACATGGTAGAATAACCTTTTTTTGTGTAACATATAGGCGCAGGAGTGGCTGTGTAGTAAGTAGCGTGCTTACCAACCACATGGTTCCGGGTTAGATCGG
>NC_068985.1:113636023-113637481 GCF_001194135.2 Octopus bimaculoides
GGGTTCAGTCCCGCTGCGTGGCACCTTGGGTAAGTGTCTTCTACTATAGCCTCGGGCCGACCAAAGCCTTGTGAGTGGATTTGGTAGACGGAAACTGAAAGAAGCCCGTCGTATATATGTATATGTATATATATATATATATATATATATATATATGTGTGTTTGTGTGTCTGTGTTTGTCCCCCCAATATCGCTTGACAACCGATGCTGGTCTGTTTACGTCCCCGTAACTTAGCGGTTCGGCAAATGAGACCGATAGAATAAGTCCTGGGGTCGATTTACTCGACTAAAGGCGGTGCTCCAGCATGGCTGCAGTCAAATGACTGAAACAAGTAAAAGAGTAATACTCAACATATGTGTATCATTGAAAAGCCAGAAGCTGCAGTTTTTCATCTGGGAAAAAATTCCTTGATAAATGTAGTGTGTTAAAAAAAGGATGTAATATCCTTCAGAGTTGGATGAAACAAAATCAGCCTAGAAGTGATTACTTAAGTGAATGATCCCATATTCACCAATGTTGTTGCTTGTCAATGGCACAAGTCTCATGTCACTTCTGAAACAAGATTGAATCAGCCAGTCTGAAGTATGCAGAAATAGTATAAAGACTACAAGCTGGTTTGCAATAGTGCTGCATGAGCAGAATAAAATTCAAATTGTGCAATAGGAGTGGCTCAGGAATAAAATCTGTATCTTGCTTTAAAGTTTAATATGTTTTTTTTTTAAACAATTGATTTTTCTTGGTTGAAAAGCTGCAGCTTCTGGCTTTTTTAATGACAACCATACATTAAGTATATTATATGGATAAAGTTTTTATCACCAAACTGCTTCTATTGCATAATTTGAATTTTATTCTGCTTAGGTGGCACCTTTGCAAACTAATGTAGTGACATTAGTACATGATACTGATCAGACACAACAACAGTGAAATATATATCTGTCACTCACATGGTCACTTCTGGAAAATTTCATTTCCCTTGGCTCTGAAGTATATTGCGATTTTTAACACATTATGTCTATAAAGGGATTTTTCCCTGGACCGAAAACTGCAGCTTTGGCATTTCAATGACACACATTTTGTAAGTAAGCTTATTATGTGTAAGGAGTACTATGTGTGGGGGAGGAGAGGGTCATAACAAAAATTGCTGTGTATGAAAGGGGAAGAAACAATGAGAATGAGGGTATATGAGTGTGTTTTTGTGTGTGAGAAAGGGAGACAGCATAAAGGATAGGATCAACATGCGTAAATAGATCAAGTCTATGTATATAGATAGATCAGGTCCATGTTGTGTGGTTAAGAAGCTCACTTTGCAACCACATGGTTTCAGGTTCAATCCCACACCACAGCACCATGCACAAGGACTGACCAATACTTTTTCAATGAATTTGGCAGACAGAAACTATATAGAATGCTGCGGTATATATATATATATATATATATATATATATATATATATATAT
>NC_068985.1:113637807-113644829 GCF_001194135.2 Octopus bimaculoides
TATATATATACATACATACATATATATATACATACATATATATATATATATATATATACATACATACATATATATATACATACATATATATATATATATATATATATACATACATACATATATATATACATACATATATATATCAGCATGTTCGCATTTCTATGCTTGCGTGGGTAAGATGGAATTGATTGAATTTTTGAGGTAGATTTTCTGTGGCTGGATGCCTTTCTGGTTGCCAACCCTCACCCATTTCTAAGCAAGGTAATATTTTCTCATGGCCGGACATATTTTCATGGCAAGTTGGAAACGAAAGCCATAACACTTGTTTAATGTGTGTGTGTGTTACTGTATCAATGTGAGGGAGCAGATGCATGAAAGTATCCAAATGCACAGGGGTGGGGCAGTCAGAGAGAAAGCTAAAGTACCAACAAGAAAAGTAAAGAACCATGATCATGCAAGACATGCTAATAATTGTGAAACATAGTTTAAAAAAGAAATGAGGTGTGGGGATGAGTGAATCAGGGCTCTCTCCACAATGATTAAGCATAAACTTATTAAATTACTGTGACAGATAATCTCATGCTCCCTCTTTTATCTCAGGCTTTTAATCCACAAATTCATTCCTATTGAGATTCTGAATTAAATACAGTCTATGTTTGGAGTTATCTGGTTTATAAATCCACATAAAGTCTTTAGATAACAGAGATAATTCATATATCTTGTAATAATGGCTATTCAGATCTTAGCAGAGCTGATGCAAAGAAACTTGAGCAAACTAATGATAATGGCTCACTTATTAGAATTTTAATTAAAATCCTCTATGTCAAAATGAAATCTATTCAAAAGCAGCAAATACCTCTCTTGTTACGGTTTCTAAAGAGTGTGATGATATTTTAAATTGGACATATGATTGATTCTTTTCAACTATCTGCTGTATGGAAACCATTGTCAGGCAGTTGACTCAGAATTCATTGATATGGCATAAAGCGGATCCATTTTTGCAGAAAATGACAGAGAAGGGGACACACCTTGAGAATGTTATTCTCATAAATGTTCGCATGTGTGCACAGATTTAATACATACAATTGTTGAGACACACCTACATTGTATATACGTGCATATAACATGTGTATAGTACATGTGTATCATATGTGTATAAGGGGAGAAAATTTTAAATTCTAAAGGTTTGAAAATGAAACTAACAAAATTTCTAAAAGATTATACAGTTTGGCCTTTTGGAGATGAATAAAATTCATGGAAAATATTCATAAGTAACACACCTTGGTGTTTAGGGAGTTTCTCCATATCAAACTGTGATCTCTCCAATGAGATATCACAATTCCAATACTATGAAGATGTGATCAAAATGTCACAGGAAAGAATCGGCAAGATGGATTCTTCAAGCTGAGTCAGCCAGCATTAGATCAAGAATGAAAGGGTTGGATAATATTCATAGCCTCAGTTGGCTACTCTTGGGAATTCAGCCAGAGAGTTCAATGCTGGTTGCTTAGATAGGACCCTATGGAGGAGGTGCACTGAGGCCTCTACCCCCACAACCCTCTTAGGAGTAGTGGGCAGAGAAGATGACTGGATGGAGGGATGCAATACAGTGTATGGACATGTGCATGCACACACACACACACACACACAAAACTATATCATATACAGAGAAACTATACATATATATTTAAAATTCTATCATAGAGCTTTATATATATATATATATATATATATATACACACACACACACAAAATACCTTGCAAATTATTGATCAAAGATTTCAAAAGAAAATTCAGTGTGTGTCTAGGTATATACATATGTATATTTGCACATTTTCAACACTAACATGAGAATATGATGGGAAAAATTGAAACATGGTATGTGCGTGTGTGTGTGTATACAGAGTTTGAAGTCTATGTGAACATAAAGTCGTTAGAATAACAAAGCTCTCCTAAAAGGGATCATATGGCAGTATGATTTCCCTAGGAATAAGTCTGTAATCCTTGTTACCACATACACACACGCATCTCACACTGAACTGAACATTATATGAAGCTTTCAGTTATTTCTACCCCTTAGTCAAGGTAAGTTTGAAAAGATATAAAAAAACCTAAGGCCAATCTGTCCTACCCACCTGGGACCTTCCCCAACCCTTGCTCAGTGATAAAAGCTTTCTGTTTCAAAGTAATCTAAATAGAAATTTCCATCAAAATTTTGTGTTAATTTATGTTCCAAGCAGCAGCTTCTCAATGACAAAGTTAACTTTATTAAAATCATTATTTTAAAAATTAATTGAAACAAAGTGTGTTTCAACAGAAATATGGTAAGAAAAAGATTAAAGTGATCTAAATGAAAACCTTCCATGAACATTTCATGTTAATTTATGTTCCAAATACTTAAGAATGGTAAAGATATCCTAGTAAATTCTTCATTATTTTCAAAATCAGTTGAAACAAAAGCAGTGTATGATAACAATAGTTGTTGAATTCCTCAGCTAGAATATTATTTTACTTATTCTATATTTTGTACTTTATGTGTTGGTCAGGCTGAAAAATAAGTCGTTTTCTCAACTGGTCAATCAACTTATTGTTCTAACATCTGTGACTAAATTGGCTCAATACTCAGTCACAGATCTAATCAGCTAATGAACTAACCAGTCAGATAACTCAATTGAATGTAGAAGCTGCTACATGGTTGGTCAGTGAATATGTAACCTTACTAACTATTCAGCCTTCATCTACTGTAATAGTCAATCAATTTCAGTTCCATGTCTTATTTTTCTAACTGTCTTTGATTCAATTAATTTTGAAAATAAGGGAGAATTTAGTAAAGTAACTGTCATTTGTAACAAAAATCAACACAAAATTTCGATCCAAGGTTTTGATTTAGATCATTTTTAACCCTTTTTTTTTAATTATATTTCCGTTGAAATATTCTCACTTTGTTTCAGATAATTTTGAAAATAATGGAAAATTTAATGAAATGATTTTTCATTATTTAGTTGGGTGTTTAGAATATATACATAAAATTTTGATGGAAGGTTTTAATACAGATCACTTTAAAACCGAGAAGGGGCAGCCTGAGATGAAGGGTTGGTATCAACAGGGTCAAGTTACTAGATCAACTGTTCTGTCAACCAATCACCTTGTTGTATTTCTGGTTTTAGACAGTCCCACAGTAGATTAGTTGATTGGTCAGTGACATAAAGAACGAGTCAGTCAAACAGTTGAAAAGCTCTCTCTGATCTGATTATATCCTAAATTTATGCCAGTTGCTCATCAAGTAGTCATTCACTCGACAATATGGTTAAATCTGTATTATTTTTCTAAAACATTTAGACAAATTCAGCAAGGATTTTATGCAAAATGAAGAAAACCTGAGGTAATTCTTAATGTCATGCAGAAGGAAGACAAATGCCAAAATATAAGAAAAAAACCGAAGAACAAACAAACAAAAATAACAACAACAATAACATTGAATTGATGCATATACAAGAACAACATCAACAATACCAGCATTCTTCAGTCATTACCATTCCAGATAAAAATAGATGAAGGTAGGGGGCATAATTCAAGCAACCCCCAAAACAATAACGTCAAGACAATATAGAAGAAAACATATCTAAATAGATGTGAAAAGTGGGTGGGGTGGATATTTATACTATATCCGATCTGGTGACATCAATCTTGAAGTTTTCCTGGGTCTTTCTTGCTCCCGAAAACTACATACATTCCTCTGTGTTAGACATACATACTCTTCTTTTTTTTTTTTTGTTATGTAGATGAAGAGGAGCAACGAGGTCGGATGAAAGGGACATGCAGTGAGTATGGGTTTTACCTTGTAGTGCGCGAGTGAATTGAGTCGTTTGAGGTCACCCTCGATCTTTGAGGTGCTGTCTTCATCATTGAGGATGAGGATCTCGTTGGGGGTTGAACGCCATTCTGGAGGTTGAGCAAATAAGACTGTCAATAGGTAAACAGAAACCTTTTATCAGACAAGCTGAACGTTAAGAAAAAAATGCACTCACTTACGGTCACAGTTTGCCAGTGGGGTGTGAAAGCGAGGTCGGGTTTTGTCGAATGAATATTATTATTATTTATTTATTTATTTATTTTATGCTTGTATGGAGTAGAAAGTTGCCAATGAATAATAACAGAAATGTTTCTTCTGCACCATACAGCAGCAACAGCAGCAGCAGAAATATTTGGAACAGCAGCAGCAAGTCTCATTGGCAACAACAACAGCAGCAGCAGTGGTAGTAGTAGTAGTAGAAGTATCGGCAGTGACATTAATAAGAGAAATGGCCATAGATAGATAGGAATAGTAGTAGTAGTAGCAGCATTAAGGGAAAAGGAAATTGTTAGCATCAGATCAGTGGTTATTGAGACATATTCTGTAAGCCAAAGGTCGAAAGTGGAAAAGATGAAGGCAGTCTGTATGTTGGGCTAATATTTTTTTTTTTCTTTTGATGCTACACCTTTCCTTCCTCCATCAAGTATTACTGTATTTCCATTTAGAAGAGTTACACACAAAGGGAGATTACTCCTGTGAACAAGACATTTAAAAAAATGCCTCAAATCTAATATATTGAGGTACCATACTACATATATATATATATATATTATACAATAGATATAAATATATATTTATATATATAATAAACATATTTATGTATTATATAATATATATATTTATATTATATACCTCTGTCAATAGATCTATATCTCTCTTTATACATATATAGCATATCTATATATTAACATGTCTCCATATACATATATATACATTTCAAATTTTTGTGTGTGTGTACACATACACACACAGATGAATAAAGATGTACAGATGTAAAAATAAAATACACATATATTCAGCTGTGCATGTGTGTATATACATTGATTGTGCATTTACTGCAGGCAACAGAAGAGTATAGAAGCTATATTAGTAACACTACCTAGGCCATTTTGATAATATCTCCATGATATGAAGGAAGGAGGAAAATGACAATATATATATATATATATATATATATATATATATATATATTATATAATATGTTGGGCGAATAGATGTTGATTTGATGGTCTTCATTCAATTTTTGATTTATGGTTTTGACTGCCTTATCTATGGAACTAACTTTGTCCGATTGAGAATAGATCTAAGGAATTATTGTGGATTGATGGAACATGTCTTTGAAATTGTTTTAGATAGTCACCTATAGGTTGAGAAAAAAAGAAAAAAGAGGAGGGGAGACGGGGAAAAATAGATGGAAGATAGAAAGAGTTGTGAGAAAAAGAGCAGTGAGAAAAAGAGAGAAAGAGCAGAGAGAGAGAGAGAGAGAGAGAGAGAGAGAGAAAGAGAGAGATAGAGAGAAAGAGAGAGAGAGAGAGATTAAAAGCAAAGAACAGAGACAAAATGGGATTTGAGCAGAGATATGTGAGAGTGAAAGAGAGAGAGTGATTGAAGTGGAGAGAGTGAGTAGAGAGTGTGAAAGAGAAGGAGCAAGCTGTGTGTACATGAGAATATACTTCCAAGGTTGTATTTATGAGTGTGTGTGTATCTTACAGTAATTACTTGTATGTAATTCTCACCTCTAATTTAGTGTTAAACCTTGGTGCAAAATTATTTCCCTTCATAGTTTTAGTTTTGCCCTGTGTATAAGTCACACCTAAGTGAAATATGTGTGTGTGTGTATACACACACATACTGAGACATCTCGAAAGTAAATAGACACCATCGTTCATGAAAGATTTATTTCTAGAAACAAAATGCACTGTGCATAATATGTTTTAAGGTTCAAAGTGTCTGCACAGGTAAAAGTGTATAATGAAAGGGGAGTGTCTATTTAATTTTAAGATGCTTGTGTGTGTGTGTGTGTGTGTGTGTGTGTCATATTATATGCAGTCATTTGTGTGTGTGTAAGATATTATATGCAGTCATGTGTGTGACATTATATGCAGTCATGAGAGTGTGTATGATGTTATATGCAGCCGTGAGTGTGTGTGTGTATATGAGAGAGAAAAATATTAAGAGTGTATATCTTTGTCTCTGTATCACTATGAATAAAATACTATGCATCAATATATTGTTTTACAGTTTATGTAATAATAGCCAAAATAATAATCACTATAATAATGATAATGATGATGAGGAGAAAGAAATAAATGAAGGCAAAAACTTATTTTGCTTAAGCACAAGGGTTTCTTGTCTTTCTGTAAATCTGCATTACTAGTGTCTATCTATAGCAGTGCTCTGCAGCCGGTATGCCGCGGCACACTGGTGTGCCACAAATCAATGATAGGGGTGCCACAGTGTAACCTGATGATAAATTTTTTTGCTATACTTGTAGTTATATTTCTAGTTTGAAAAGGATATAAGTGTACCACAAGTGAAAAAGATTGCGGGGGCAATGATCTATAGTAATGACTTTATTGATCTTACAGCAGTGTAAGACCGAGTCTATCCAGTAAGACTGAGTCTGAAGCTATAAAACTGAAAAATTTAACTTCATACCATAATGAATCTAATCTTGTGCTCTACTGTTTCATTAACAACAACAACCAGGGTAACTCCTTCTACTATGGGCAAAGAGCTGAAATTTTTGGGGAAGAGGGCTAGTCAATTATATTAACCCCCAGTACTCAACTGGTACTTATTTCATCCACTCTGAAAGGATGAAAGGCATAGTTCCTTGTTGGAATTTGAACTCAGAATGCAAAGATGGACGATATGCTAAGTGGGTAATGATTCTACCAGCTTACCACGTCAGTAATAAAAAAAAATCATTTCTATTATAGGCACAAGGCCTGAAAGTTGTGGAGAGAGAGTTAGTCGATAATGTAGGCCCCAGTGTTTCACTGGTACTCAATTTATTGACCTTGAAAGGATGAAAGGAAAAGTTGACCTCAGTGGAATTTGAACTCAGAACATAGAGATGGACAAAATGCTGCCAAGCATTTTGCCTGGTGTGTTAACGACACTGCCAATAGGCTGCCTTGCTAATAATTTATATATATATATATAT
>NC_068985.1:113645010-113652763 GCF_001194135.2 Octopus bimaculoides
ATATATATAATATATATATATATATATATATATAAATGGCTGGTTTCTTTCAGTTTCTGTTTACTACTTAGTAGACAAGGCTATAGTAAAAGACACTTGCTCAAAATGCTGAGCAGTGGGACTGAACTCAAAACCAGATGGTTGTAAGGTGAGTTTCTTAACCACTTGGCCATGCCTGTTTGTATATTATTAATAATAATAAGAAAAAAGTAATAAAATTTGCAACAACATCAACCCTAGAAATACTACTACGACTACTACTACTGCTGCTGCTGCTGCTGTTGTTACAAATTAATTTTTTCTTTTGACAAAATGCTATAAAATCAAACACAAGGCTCTGAGAGGATTTAGCATTTTGGAATTTATAGGTTTACCAATATTTTGGAATAAAGGATTTTGTAATATTTTTAGAATTCTCTTTTTCAAAGACTTTTAGAATAAAAGTGAAGCTGAAGCACACACACACACACACGCACAATCCTTAAAAGCTATACTAAGAAGACTATATATCCACTGCTTTCCGCACAAAGTAAAAAAAAACAATAGAAAAAATATAAACTCATAAATTATATTTGTACGTATGTGTATGTATGCATGTTTTTGAGTGTGTGTATACATATATACATACATACATACATACATACATACATATATATAAACACACACATAAGTGACTAACTGGAAAAAATGACTCCTTAATACCACATGGGTGGAGGAACAATTTCTTTTAACAGAATTGAATTCAATAGTCCAATACCACAAGTTTCATGTGGATATGTTCAAGGTTATTCAATTGGAGTTTGAATTATGGTTGATGGTAGACACATTTATGTGTATTCTTACATATATATAGCATACACACACACACATATATCTATAAACACACAATCTATACATACATATATATATAGTACATATATGCATGTGCATACACACATACACACATATATATATATATACAATATATACACACATACATACATACACACACATCGGTGACTAACAGGAAAAATGAGTTCTTAACTTGCATGAGTGGATTATTAGAATTCAATAGTCCAATACCAGAGGTTTCATGTAAATATATTCATAGTTATTCAGTTATAGTTTGAATAATTGGTGATCACACACACATACAAACTATTTAAATGGGAATGGAATTAAAAATAAAGCAGAGACAGTAAGTGGGTGAATAGATGATCTTTGTATGGGTGAATGTAGGCAGTTAAGTAGATAGATGGATGAATAAAGAATGCATGATTGTGTATTGAAGATGATAGGGAGGTGGATATCTCAGATTTGGTTGTTTTGAGAACAAAAAAAAAAAAAATGATTAGGACACACCCACAAGTCTCTGCAAGTCTATTTCATTTCTTACCATGACTCTCTTCCTAAAGACATTTTTATCTGTAGAATATATAATTCAGTCAGCCATAAGTACGCTGAAATTTGCTGTGACATTAGATTTATGATTACTGAAAGGTTTTAGTCAAAAGCTACAACAAACCAAGCTCAAAAAACAAGCTTGCTGTGACTGTACTTGTAGCATCTCTATCACGCACAAAACTTCTTCATATAGCAATGACCAAAACCTCTTCATACAGCAATGAAGAAAGGATTAGTTAGATGCAAAGGAGTTTATTGAGCTGGTCAACCTTCTAGCCTTATCCAGCCGATAATAACACACAATTATTTATAGCCTTAACTGCTTCAAGATCCAATTTCTAAAAAGTATATGAAGGTGTTATTTGGGCAAGTTAGTGGGACAACTTTGGGTCTCAGCATGAAACCTGTTTTCCCCATGTGTTCTATTATTCATTTAACATGGTGTTTTCTGGGAAGCAAAACACCTGTGAGGAATAAGGACAGATGTACAAGGAAGTAGAGAAAATGGATAGAAGTATGAGAAAGCACACAAAGTGATGTGAGTGAATGCGCTTTGTGTTGGTAAATGTGTATGTGCTTGTAGCTGTATATGTATATATGCACATTTATACACACACACACGCGCATGAATGATGGAAGCACTTGCGTGTCTCAGATTGAACATTCTTAAGGAATGGAAGTAATCCTTCCACTGATAAAGATTAACAATAATCTATTTAAATCCCAGTTCATAGCTACCCTTTAACCAAGCTACATCGTTCAGTAGTATCACTCTCTCTCTCACACACACTGTCTACTCTCTCTTATATCAAGCTGCAACATATGTTAGATCATAGTGGTGGTGATGGTAGAAGAGATGACTGTAATAGGCATGATGACAGGTAGTCCTTGGGACAACAGAGGTATCGCTAGTGGAAACACACAAGTGTGTGCAAGCATACACACACACACACACAGAGCTTAACTAGAAAATTAAGCTTTCTTGTGAAAGAAATAGTGAAAAGATTTAATTATCAACGAATAAATAAATAAACTCTCTGATCTGTATTCACTTCCTCTTGCTATAAAGTACTCTCACATTCTCTGTGTGTGTGTGTATGTTTATGCATGAGTGCGTATGCTTGTGCAGGCACACAAATGTGTTCATTTAAAAATACAAGGTTTTCAAAGCAAAGGGACTAAAAATTTGTTAAATTTATATTATTATTAATATTATTGTCAGCAGATTTGTCAATGTGGCATTTTTCTGGTTCAGATTCTACTAAGGTCAACTCTGCCTTTCATACTTTCGGGGTCATTAAGATAGGTATCACTTGAGCACTGGAGTTGATGTAATCGACTTAACCCCTTCCCCAAAATTTCAGGCCTTGTGCCTATAGTAGAAAGGATTATTATTATCACTATTATAATTATGATCATAAT
This sequence comes from Octopus bimaculoides, assembly GCF_001194135.2. Taxonomy (NCBI): domain Eukaryota; kingdom Metazoa; phylum Mollusca; class Cephalopoda; order Octopoda; family Octopodidae; genus Octopus; species Octopus bimaculoides. The sequence goes on from NC_068985.1 coordinate 113,647,816, forward strand.
TGGTGGTGGTGGTGGAGTTGGCTGTAGTGGTGGTGTTCCTCTAATGAAATTTGAAGCAACATTGTAGGGTGGATAAGCTTTGAAACCCTTATTTCATATCTTATAATGACCTTCTATCTAAATCATTGTGTTAATACACTATTGCAAAACAAAAAAAATTCTTCCTTTTCTTGTGCTCTCTCTTCTGCTGCTCATCATCATCATCATCATCATCATAATCAATTGTTATTTTGTTTGTGGAAGATTTATAATTAAGAATCGAATGAGTTTCTAAGGTTACATGTTAAGAAACATGACAAATAGAATTCAAATTCTGAAGACGTAGTAAGCTTACGCAATTACAGAAAAAAATTTTAAAAAGCTGTCTTGTTCTTAAATAATATTGATTTTTCTAACATTTGGTATGATAATACTGACCCCTTATTTAGGGTCTAATTATACACAGTAAGGTAAAACAAACAACAATAAAAAATTCATCCTGAAAAGAAAAAAAAAAAACAAGAACAAAAACAAAAAAATGAAATTTTGACATATATGGATATCTTTCAATCAGGTACAGAGACCCAGAGTAATACCAGACAACTAGAACTGAACCTGCAACATTACTGTTGTTTATGTTTATAACCCTGTAGGGATAAACAAAAAAAAAACAGAACCTTGCTCTGGTTTGAACTTGTAACCTTAAGCTACTTTAACTATTAATATCATTATTAAACCATTGTGTCTGGCTATTCTCTCCTTCAGTTCTGTCACCTTTGTTTGAAAGATATTTCTTGTTCCAATATTTTCAAAACCAGAGAGACAACAACACTCAAAATTCTATCATTTGGAGCAAAATGTCTTGATAAAATAGATACGTCAAATTTTGTTTTCTTTTACAAGACCAAATTTTCAAATTGAAGATTTTTTTCCCCTTTCTTTAAGATTGCAAGCTTGAAAAGTTAAATATAAATAGTTTATTTGATGGCATAAAAATGCTAGAATATATTAAACATACTCCAATTTCAGAAGAGCATGTTCAGGATAAAAAGTTTTTAGTCCATTGACCTTTCAGCTGTCAAATTATAAATGCTTATTTATCTACATTGTTTTGAATTAACCATACATTATCTTGTAGCTTTGAGATTTCAATGATACAGTTGCTTTCTTTCAAGAATTATATTGTTAGTGTAAGTGTGAGGGGCTGGATTTGGCTAGTTTGAATGTAAAACTGGTAGCATGTTTGAGCTAGGCATAGCTGGTTTAAATCGTGTATTATTTACAGCAATCTAAGATAGTGAGCTGGCAGAATCATTAGCATGCTGGGAAAAATGTTTAGTGATATTTCTTTCTTCTTCGTGTTCTGAGTTCTAATTCTGCCTAAGCCAACTTAATTGATTTACTCCACCCCGCCAAACTTGATAGCTTTGTGTCAAAATTTGAAACTAATATTTAAAACAATCAGGTCCAACTTTGATATGGGATCCAGATGTATATGTCGAGACATTTTTTTGTTATTAAAATCAATGAGCAAGAAATTGGTTATATATTTCTACAATACACAAAATATCTTAAAAGTTTGTTTTTTTTAATACACTTCCTAATGATATTTAATTACAAAAATAGGACTATTTAAACATTGAATGGCTTAGAGGGACCACCTGAGTAACATAGGAATCAAAGGGGTCTATCAGTAACAAAAACAAAAAAAACAAAGGTTTAAGAATCACTGATTTAAACTGACCATGTCCAGCCAAAATATTCTACATGTCTTATGTATAAGCTGGCCAGACGCAGCTTCTTATGCTCAACTTATAATGTCACTCTAAAAATAAACAAATTACATCACTGAAATCTTGAAGATATGAAATAAATAATGTATTATTAATTCAAAACAATGTGAATACCAAAGGGGTTAAAGTAATTCTATGGAGCAGAAACTATGAGTGTTGGATTCAGCTGTGGAATTGAAAGAATTGAAGTTTTGCTGGATTATTTTTGCAAAATCTCTTGGTAATCACTTAAAAAACAAAATACTTCAGAAAGGAAGTTGGACAAGATAAATAGGGAACAGACAAGAATTCTCTTAAAACTTCTAAATGAACAAACTTGGTTATACATAGTTATGCTGATGGAATTGTTTCATCCATCGCTAAGAATGTCACTTACCAAGGTCTAAGCTCTCTATAGGCGGCCGTCTACTAAATGGAGCATTCTTGTAGATGGCATCCATGATTTTCTCCTTGACATGTGTGATGGTGTCACAGTCGAGGACTTTGACTGGAACATATGGTTGGCTAAACTGCTCTGTGTCACACACATTTATTGTCTATGAATATATTAAGAGAGAGAAAGACATGAATAAATATATGCAAACACATTTAGACACTGGCATTTGAAGATAAATTTATAAGGAGTACAGTATATAGCAATGATACTAAAACATTAATTTTAACTCTCTAGCATTTCCACTGGTCATATCCAACCCAAATATCTTACCTGTTTTACGTTCAAACCAGCTTAAATACTGTCTGTCACACCTATCCTACATCATTGAAATTTTGAAGCTTTGAGGTTATGCATGGTTAATTCAAAACAATGTAAATGAATTCGACAGGGTATTCTGAATGCTAAAGGGTTAATGATACCTATCTTAATTAACCCTGTGAATTGATTAAAATGAAATTCAGGGGAAAAAAAAAAAAAAATCGAACCTAGTGGAATTTGAACTTGGGACATAAAAAAATATAGCTAAATGCCTTCAGCAAACATTACAGAAACTGAAGTTAATAAATTCTGCATGGAACTTTAAAGTTTTGAAATTACAATGTTAAGAGAATCACTTTATTGTTGGCAATGCTAATAGTTCCCTTCCAAAATTATCACCTTACTCTAATTCTGGCTACAGTGCTTTCAGGCCACACATTTCCAAGACGGTACAGTTCTGGAAAGGAAGTTTTGGCCAAAGTTTTTACTACACTAGCAGGATGGTGACACAGCACAAATAACTTTAAAAGATGTGGCAGCATTGAATGGTTTTGAGTAGAGGTTGGCACACAGCTTATCTCTTATATAAAAGACAAACAGATCTTTCACTAAGTTGTACAAACACTAGCGTGCAAGAGTGACTATTCTGCTGAAAACTTAGAAAGATTAGAATTCATGTTTAACCCATTTGCTACCATATTTCTGTTTAAATACACTGCTATTATTTCAATTAATTTTGAAAATAACAAAAAAATCTAATAAAACAACTCTGTCATTAGCTGGTGTTTGGAACATGACAAAATTTTTATGAAAGGTTTTAATTTAGATCCCTTTAAATCAGAAAGTTTGTATCATAGAACCTGGACTGGTTTCAGGAATGTTAGTATCACAAGGGTTAAACAAGCACCACCATTTCTACCCTTACAGATTCTTACACTCGTCACAAGATGTAAGAAAACCATTATCTAGAACAGTGGTCCTCAACTGGGGTCCATATGGCTCTTTGGGGTCAATGTGGCCCTTTGGGGTCCATATGGCCCTTTGGGGATTCATATGACCATTCGGAGTCCATATAAGATTTTGTTTCGTAAAATTTATCTGCAATAAATTTGTTATACATGTCCAATTCACAAAATATTTTAGCAATTTTTTTAATGCAATTTCTGATTATATTTCATTATATATACTGATTTTAAAAAAATCGAATGACTAGGTGGGTCCATCCAAGTAAAATAAGAATGAAAGGGGTCTAGAGTTAAAAAAAGTGGTTGAGAAACACTGCTGTAGAAGTTTAAAAAGAAAAAGCACTTGTTATCTTACAAGCTGATAAGTTCAGTCAGCCACTAATTGTGAATCAAATATCACCTGGTAACAACACACGCTACTTACACAATGTTATTTCTCTTAGGTAAGTTAAGGTACTTCTAATGAGACAGTTGTTGTTGGCACTCCGTCGCTTACGACGTCGAGGGTTCCAGTTGATCCGATCAACGGAACAGCCTGCTCTTGAAATTAACGTGCAAGTGGCTGAGCACTCCACAGACACGTGTGCCCATAACGTAGTTCTCGGGGATATTCAGCGTGACGCAGTGTGACAAGGCTGACCCTTTGAATTACAGGCACAACAGAAACAGGAAGTAAGAGTGAGAGAAAGTTGTGGTGGAAGAGTACAGCAGGGTTCGCCACCATCCCCTGCCAGAGCCTCGTGGAGCTTTAGGTGTTTTCGCTCAATAAACACAACGCCTGGTCTGGGAATCGAAACCATGATCCTATGACCGCAAGTCTGCTGCCCTAACCACTGGGCCATTGCGCCTCCACTAATGAGAAAGTAAAAAGGAAAGGTAGTTTGGGTGTACTCACCAGCGTGCGGAAATCTATCTGCTGACGAATCAGTTTGTCTTCACTCAGGGAGTACTTAGCTTCACTGGAGATAGCATCAACGGGGCCTTTTGATACCTGATGCTTGATTGCTTGGAACAGCAAAAATAAAGGTTTTCCGGCACAGTCCTACAAAGAAAGAGAGAAAGAGGTAAAATGTGAAACACAGAAATTCACGGAATATTTGTCAACTTATTTTATGTTTGTGGTTGGCCCAGAATTATAATTAGAAGATACTTGCTGAAAGTGTTGTGCACTGTGATTGAACTTGAAACCATATGGTTGGGAAATAAACTCCTTAGTCATACAGCCATGCCTGCATCCACCATCACCATTACCATCATCATCGTAATGTCTGTTCTCCATACTGGAATGGGTCAGGCAGTTTGAATGGAACAGGGAAGCCAGAGAGCTGCATCAAATTCCAGTCTGTTTTGGCTTGGTTTCTACAGCTGGATGCCCTTCCTAATGCCAACCAATCCACAGAGTGTACCAAATGCCAGTTATGCCTCACTGGCATGGGTTCCTTTCATGTGTCACCAGCACATGAAATATGTGTGTGTGTGTGTGTGTGTGTGTATATATATATATATATATATATATA